>NC_056744.1:1838051531-1838148110 GCF_019279795.1 Protopterus annectens
CATCAGATGCAACTGAAATAGAAAGGTATATTGCTTGTGATAAGTTGAAACAGACTGCACGCACATGTAGGGATACTCCTGCACTAGTTGTAGATGACATAGTTGTGAGCACATCTACAGAATATACAGGTGCATTGCCTAATAAGGTTCGACATAGCAGTCTAAGACGTTATATTCCAGTGTCAACTATGTTAGACAGTATAAATACCAGTACTTGTACTTTAAAAGAAGGCTGTTTTATACAGAAAAGAATGGTTGATGTACAGAATATTATCCATGTACTAGTGTTTTCTACACTAGAAAATTTATGTGATTTAAGTATATCACCAATGTGGTTAATGGATGGTGTATTCCTGACAAATGGTCGATTGCGTAGACAGTTATATAGTATACACAGGTTATTATCAGACAAATGGTCAATTGTGTAGACAGTTATATAGCATGCACTGGTTATTATCAGACAAATGGTCGATTGCGTAGACAGTTATATAGCATACACGAGTTATTATCAGACAAATGGTCAATTGTGTAGACAGTTATATAGCATACACGAGTTCTTATCAAACAAATGGTCGACTGTGTAGACAGTTATATAGCATACACAGGTTATTATCAGACAAATGGTTGACTGTGTAGACAGTTATATAGCATGCACGAGTTATTATCAGACAAATGGTCGATTGCGTAGACAGTTATATAGCATACACGAGTTATTATCAGACAAATGGTCAGTTGTGTAGACAGTTATATAGCATACACGAGTTATTATCAAACAAATGGTCGACTGTGTAGACAGTTATATAGCATACACAGGTTATTATCAGACAAATGGTCAATTGTGTAGACAGTTATATAGCATACATGGGTTATTATCAGACAAATGGTCGATTGCGTAGACAGTTATATAGCATACACGAGTTATTATCAGACAAATGGTCAATTGTGTAGACAGTTATATAGCATACATGGGTTATTATCAGTAGGTGGTAATACAAAGTGTATTCCATTGCTTTTCTGCTTAATGACTAAAAAGTCGTACAAGTGTTCCAACTTCATGTGGCAGTGTATTTCTGATTTGTTGGCTGGTGCAGATTTAAATGTGTCGGTAAAGTTGATTTTATCTGACTTTGAAATGGCAGCACTTCGGAGTGTGAAGCGTAACTTTCCAGATGTTATTTAGAAAGGTTGTCTTTTCCACTTTGCACAAGCAATCTGGAGAAAGCTGCAAAGTCTAGGTTTAGCTAGTCTATATAGCAAGCCTGTCAGTTTTCAAATGTCTGTTAAAAAATTAATCACTCTGTCCTTCCTGGATGAAGATGAAGTTACACCTGCTTTTATGGAATTGTCACATGTGTTTCTGACTGAGGGGAAAGACTTGCTTTCCTATTTCTCAGACATATATGTCTTAGGGTGCGTTTTGGAAATAGAAGGTATGAAAGGCTTTGAAATGTTTTGCAGAATAAATCTCAGTATAGTACAGATCCGTTTCCCCATGCGGTTGCGGTGTTGCTGAAGGTGTAATGTACTGGATATGCTTCGCTATCGGGACACACTTGGGTGTTTATTTGCTGGAGGAAAGCTTTTGATTTAAATAATGCATTGTAAATATTAAATAGTCACAGTTAAGATGCACTGTATATTATAAGTTTCCTTTAAATTTGTAACACATACACATAACATAAGGCAATGAGAGTCTGATTACATTGAAAGCACTTATATATCTCGTACGTCACTAGGGGAAGGTGTTGGCCAAACAATATTTTTCAATTATGTGATTTTTCAATCATTTCAGCTTTCAATTAGATGAACATTAGCTTAAAATGTGTCGAGCATGTTGTACTCGACATTTTAAGCATTTGTTCATCTAATATAGACCCTAATTGTACATAGCTCTGAAACCATTGTAGGGTGTCTGGGCAAATGCCTGTTTCAACAAGGTATGGGTAGAGGAACGTGTTATCCATGAGACTGAAGGCTTTAGTAAGTTGAATGAGATGGCAGCACGGAGTAGCCTTTCTCTATATCTAATAGTATTTCATCAGTGGCACTAGGTAGGGCTGTTTGTATACTGCAGCCTGACCAAAACCAGTGTTGTTTGTGGGACAGAAGCTTGTAGATACTAACATATTAGGTCAGCTGTAAATAGATGGTTTTCTCTAAAATTTTTCTTAGTGTAGGAAGTATAGAGATTGGTCTTTATTGAAAGGGTTTGATGGGGTTTGGTTGCTTTAGGTTAGGGTTTGTCATAGCTACTTTCCAGATGTTTGGCACTGTAGTTTGTGTAGAACATAGATTAAATATATGTTGTACAGGAACTGTATGGGAGTCCCTTCAGAGTATATCAAATAGTGATGAAGGCCATCTAAACCTGGTGGATTGTCAGTTCCTATTTGTTCTAGGAATGGTTTATGTCTTTAGTTTTAAGTTTGAAGTAAAATGGTGGAATGTAGAGAGCAGGTTCAGGTAGATTGGTGGTACTTGTGCCTGTGATAGTGGCACTGAATAGCTTGGTAAATTCTGACAGGAACTCAAATGTGAAAATGTAGCTGTCATATTTTAAAGACTTGATTGAGTTTTCCTTCCTGTTAGCAGACTGACTTCCTTCCAAAATTGTTTAGGGGACCTAAAGTGAGTTTTATTTGTTCTTCATGTGTTGGCTTCTATGTCTTCTTAAAGTTTGCTTTGACAGGTTTCTGACTTGAAAGTGTCTTTGTCTATCGGTGAGGGCTGAGCTAGCTTTCTGTGTATGTCAGGTGTCATCTCAGAGTTTTAAAAGTGATTTGAGTTAGTAGTTTTCCAATCAATTTTCCTCTGTATAATTGAGATGTTATTGTAAAGTGAGAATCTTGGAGACCTCTGAGTATATCAGCCAAGCATTCTGCGGCTAGATTAGGGTACGGTAAGATGAATAAACAGTCTGTCTTGCAAAGCTTTTTTTTTTTGAATCTGCTAATGTTGCACATTCTATCTTTCAGCGATACTTTTGGAGGACCTTTTAGGTTGAGGGCACATGTGGAGAAGCTAAATTGGCACTGATCACTGATGGATGGTGGGTGGATATTAATGTCAGAGACTAGGGAGACATTGCCAGTGATGACTAGGTCTGGTAGGGTGTAGTCAGTTATGAGGTTTGATCGGGTGGGTTGTTGTACTAGTTGTTTGAGGTTATGTTAAGATGGCTGATATTTGATACTAGATGGTGTAAAGCAGACTTACATTCAAATAGCCTAATAGAATGATATTGGTTTGTTGCCTTTGTAGGAGGTTATATCTTGGATAATGTTTAGAAACTTTTATGGAGGAGGGAGAGAGAGTAATAATAAAGTGGATTCTATTTATTGGTGATAACTTTTATTAGAATCCGGTTTGGGAGAGTATCTGAGCGTGGTGTCCTTTTTAATCCAAGATTCAATTATAGCTACAATATCTTGGTTGTGCTGTGAAGGTAATGTGCTTACCTGGTGTAATCTGTTTCAGTGGATTTGTGCATATATTAGCAAATATGAGAGTGTGGTGGAACCAGATTTGGATTCAATATTGCTTCTTAGGAGTAGTAGCAGTATAATGGATATGAATTGTAGAGGGTTTTAGGTAGTTTTATTGCTCTTTTGTAAGAGAAGAAATGTGAGTGATAGTGGAGAGGAGTAAAGTTTCCTGAGAAGTATCTTAATATTAGAAGAGTGGGTGGGACCTAATGCAGTGATAGGGTAGTGTGAGAGTGCGACTGATAAGCAAGTTAGGGTGCGTAATGAAAAGAAGGAGACTGAGTGAGTGCAGGAAGGAGTACTGGTGGCGTGTGGTGCATTGTGCCTATTGGGTAGGAGTATTATCAAGAGTAATAAAGTGCAGTAGGTGAGTGTTCTGCAGAGGACTGTAGTAGTTTTGATGATTACTTAGTAATGTAATGCTGGGAGTTATGCAAAATTCGAGTAGAGTTCGTGAAAGTGGTGAAGTAATTGACATATTGGGATTTTTCCTTCTCTGGGAGAGAGTATTAAAGTTTTGGATTACTTAATATATAACAAAATTTGGAGAAGTAAAAAGTAGGCTTCGCTAAAGGGTAGGATGAGGTCTGGAGTAATATTTGCATGTCTTTTTACTAATGAGTCATGCAGTAGAGACAGTTGTGGGGTCTGTACCTTTAAGAGTGAAGGAAGAGGTGAAGTGAAGTGGGTGGAGACCAGTGGGTATAAATATAATGATGAATTAGGGATATGAGGGCAGTGAGGAGGGAGAGACCTCCTATGTTTGGAAGAATCAGCCTGTGCATGCTCAGAAAACCCTAACCCTCTGAGTCTATCAGCAAAAGGTGAGGAAATACAAAAAGCAGTAGTTAAATATAAAATTAAATGTGTCACCCTGTACTCTACTTGGGCTGCAAAGGAATGCTTCCACCTGGAATGCTAAGTATTTGCATTTAATACACTTTAGGTTTAATATCAGCTTAAACAATGTTCTTGGTTGCAGGGAGTTGGGCTCAGAAATAAACCTTAATTATTACGTAATACAGAACACTCATGACCACCACATGAGAATAAGAGACTAACAAAATCTTGTTATGCAATGTTTATAGTGTAAAAAATAAATGTTTGCATTCGAGACCTCGTTCATCTTTTTCTAAATATTTGCTTTACAAGCAAAGCTTTGTGTACCTAAACTCCTTGGTTTCTTCCTGGTTTTCTCCTATAATCTGTGCAGTTTGTTAGCTGATTAGGAAAGACAGTTATTTGTTAGTTATGTATTTAGAGCAAGTATAACAAATCAGTCAGTCAAACCACAATCACTCAGCAAAAAGGTGTTCATTACAATAAGTATCTTTTATCCAAAATTGTTTCTGTACCAGCCATCTGGTAAAGAAACAGTCACAAGACATTACAGGGCATTCTTGCTGTAATAATAACTACTGGAAACAGGGTCTATATTATATAGCTGAAAATGTAAAATCTCAAGCGCTCACATGAGCAAATATGCAGATACTCGAAATCGCTATTGTGGGGGGCTGTCGCCTCCCCCCATACCCCTTGCTAAATATATTCCAACTCCAAGACTGCACTACACCAAGGAAAGGGCAAATATCCCAATCTCCACTGTACTGCAATAAAAAAAAATGAATATCGAATATCTGCATTTTTGCTCATGTGAGAACTTGCAATTTTAAGTTTTCGGCGATCTAAAGTAGACCCTGGAAACATAGTTCAGGCACACAGTGAAAGCAGACATCTCAGTCTCTATACACAAAAAATCTT
Source organism: Protopterus annectens (assembly GCF_019279795.1). Classification (NCBI taxonomy): domain Eukaryota; kingdom Metazoa; phylum Chordata; order Ceratodontiformes; family Protopteridae; genus Protopterus; species Protopterus annectens. The sequence goes on from NC_056744.1 coordinate 1,838,056,778, forward strand.
GACAAAGCCCAAAATAATGGGAGGAAAAAGGCCCAAAAATAGAAAGTTGGAAGAATAACAGATTTTGCATTAATATGCATTTTGTAAGGATATGACGTCTGAAAATCAAACATATGTTATTATTTAGTGACTTCATTCTTCAGTGATTTGCCAGAAACCACAGATTTTATGAGGAACAGACCAAAAACATGAGGCAAAATCTGGACAGTTGAGAGATATGAGTGAAAGGTTGGAGTGTTTACTGAAACAAATCAATGAATTATCACTGTAAGTCACAACATACCTAAAGTGCATAAAATATATCTGAGAGAAAAACAAAAAACAGAGAAATCAAAGGGTGAAAAAAACAGAGACGTTAAGGGTGAAATATAAAACTGGTACTTTCAAAGCCTTTATAGAGTACATTTAACATACAGTTAAAGTTAAGGCACTTTTATGTGAAGATTATCGCTTAAGTTGGCATTTTTCACAGCCTCCAGACCTAGAGTGATTTTAACAAGAACAGAGCTAAATAATCAAACGTGATTTTATCAGATTGTGCAGCTTAGATCACCTGCAAAAATAATATTCCAGTCATGCAAAAAACTAGAATGAACTGGAAAATAAAGCTCTGTCCCTCCCTTCCTGCAGCAAAGGCAGAAGTCCAACATTTTACAAGGCCTTAAGGTACCTATAATATTCAAGATATTAAAACACTCTGCTTTGAACCTCGTCTAATCAGTCTGACACTCCCTCCTTCCACATAAAAAGGCAGAAGTCCAAGACTTTACAATGCTTTAAGGTTAAGACTTTATAATACTTTAAGGTATTAAGGTAGCTTGAGGAATTAATTACAGAAACCATAGCAATCTGCTCTGAAGGTCCGTTCAATACGCTAACATTCCCTCCCGCCATGCAACAAAAGCAGAAGGCCAACATTTTACAAGGTAAATTCCACAGGCTAGGTGAGACATATGATGGGTAAAGTCTTGTTTGGTAATATTCTGCTATTTACTGTTTAAGCAGACACTCTGCCCCCCCCCCCCCCCACACACACACACACACATACACACACACACAGATATGCAATCCTTCTTTCTATTCACTTACCTGCTCATACAGGTTTTCCCTGCCACAAACAGCTCTTAAGTACTGATCTGCCCATCCACTTTAGGACTGGCCTAGAAACCTTTCCAGGCTGACAGATGGCCACTTAACTCGTATGGTGGTCAAAGCCTCTGTACAAGGGACTGCCTAAAACAAATCAGGCGTTAATGGGTCATGTCTCTGCTCCTTGAGACTACCTAGACCTAGGCTTCCTGTGGATAGTTTGCCAGCTTGTGATTTACAGAAAGATGGTAAAGACTTACAAAGCTGTTTCCACTCTATAGGCAATAAAAGCTTCCTGTTATCAAACGGTTAGTTTTCTGACTGGCTTCTTCTGCTGTCTAGGTATAAACTGAGGCAGCTTGGGATATACACACCAAAACAAGCAAGTTATGGAGATATTTTCTCAGTGAGACTTGTACCCTTGTGAATCCTATTTCCCTCTCTGTCTAGCATTTACTTTATACCCACCCCTTCTTACATAATTTTCAAACAACAGCACACCGGCATTACATCACCCAAATAATCACAGACCAAATCAATGGCACAGTTCTACAGTAATCTCCACTCTCCATTTCATCTAGTTACCCACCATCTTCACTGAAAGCCTAGGATATTATAAACAAAGCTTCTTATACAGATTTATGTTCAAATATCCAAATGTAATGCAATAGCCAGATTATACACTCATTATTTTAATGTAACACAACCAAGATGCCAGCACCAACACCACATACATTAACGATGAAATGCAGTACGTTTTCATCAGTAGTGTCACAGACTTCATCAGACAACAGATACAGCAACACGACTCTTAATATATACCATTCTAATAAACCTTAATTAAATAAATTACCTAACTGTGTCCAATAAGAAGTATTGTTGAAAAACAGTGCCCAATAAAAAGTATAGTTTGTGCTGGCAACGTGGTTGTGTTACATTAAAACTTTATTATTAGTTGAAATGGCTATCCTAGCACTTTTTATTTTATTAGTGTTATTTTGAGCACTATTTCCTCCTTTCTTTGATTTTTGTGATATCCTGACAAAATTTCAAGCCCCCCCCCAACCCTGACAACCTGCTACCTATGCAGCACTGTTGACAGAGATGCAGTATAATCATGTTATTACATGCACTGAGACAGCCACACCCTCCTGGAGTGAGCACAAAACAAGCACTAAAAACAAACCACACTTACAGAATTCCAACAGCAACAAGTTGTATTACAAAAGAAAGAAAGTCATGGCAAAACTTAGGAAGTGCAACACCCAACAGGATAAAAGCAAAAGGAATCTTTCATCGCTCTAAACAAAAACCCAGAGGAAAAATCAGGTCCGCCAAAGACAAATGTAAGGTGAAAAACACCTTTAGCTATGTCCACAACTTCAAAGGCAGTACACACAATGTGCAGAGCTAATTGTAAATGAAGCCACCTATACCAAGTCAAATGATATAGCAAATCTACTGTCTGACAAATTTAGCTTTTTATAGCTTCTGTATACTCTGTTACAAGTGCACATGCAATGGTTTTATTTCCTAAACAAAAGTATTCTAAACAGTACATGTCTGACAGAGACATGGCTCAAAATAATCTGGGAGGGTGGTGCTTTATAGCATGACAGGGAGGCTCTTGCCTTTTCTAGGCAAGGCTCAAAAGACAAACCCACCACCGTAAATAGCACAAGTAACAAAAAACTGAGGGGAATGCTACTCAATGCCAGAAGTCTAAACCTCAAAATGCCCGCACTCGAGGCACTCCTCAGTATGGAGAAAATCGATATATGTGCAGTAACAGAAACCTGGTTTAAGGCTCCAGAGAGCACCCCAGCACTACCAGGCTACAACTCATGCCATACATTTTGGCCACAGGACCTGGACCGAAATACAAAAGGCGGGGGCGTATCCATATTCATCAAGGATACCCACACTTCCAGGTTAGTGGCACAGCACGATGCTTCAGAGATCATCCACGTGCAACTAACAATGGGCAAAACTGCAATTCAAAATGTAGCTTGGTACAGATCATGCACCATGTCCCAGGATCCCCATTCTGCATTTCTGGAAACACTGGGAAAGATAAAGATCCTACCAAACACCCTAATATTGGGTTATTTCAATTACCCAAACATTAACTGGGAGAACTACTCAAATACTAACTCCCTTGCTCAACAGTTCCCAGAATTTATAAACTCAAATGCCCTGGATCAACTGGTCAACACTCCCACAAGAGGTGACAACATATTGGACCTGGTAATCACAAACATGGGTGACCGGTGTTCCACACAGGAGGTCAACCCCTCGCTGGGTAGATCTGACCATAAACAAAATCACTCTGGATATCCACATTCTGCCCCACCCCTGGTCAAGGAAACCACCGTAAAAAACTTTTCAAAAGTAAACTTCACGTTACTTAAGACCGAGGTGGAAAGCTTCAAAGCCCCCATGCCAAAGGATAATGCTGTCCAAGCTGCAAAATCCTTTACTAATGCATTCTACAGGCACCTACAAGAATACATGGATCGTGCTATCCCAAACTAAACCAAGACTCATTCCTCCAAGAAAAGGAAACCAGTCTAGTGGACCCCTGCCATAAACAAGCTATACAATAGAAGGAGGAAACTAATGCAGAAAAGAGTAAAATCCCAAGAAGGAAAGACATCCCTGATCAGTATCAGCAAGAAACTACGATCCCTCATAAAATCATCCAAGGCAAGCTTAGAAAGAAAAATTGTCAAGGACTCCAAAGATAACCACAAGGCATTCTTTAGCTATGTCAAGAATCTAAGTGGCAATGTTCAGATCTGCTAGGAGTTACTGCAGAATGGCACAAAATACACTGAACTGACCAATATCGCCAACATCCTGGCAGACAGGTTCAGTGCAAACTTCACCCCCCTCTCACCCCCAAAAGGGCCCATAACCATACCAGAAGAATGTAGAGCCCCTAAATCACAGACACTCAGGTTAGAACAGCCCTCTCCAGAGCCAAAAACACAGCATCAATGGGACTGGTTGGTGTCCCAGGCTGCGTCCTATACAAGCTCAAAGATGAACTAACCCCTCACCTAAACACACTGTTCAAACTCAGCCTCTCCACAGGCTATGTACTCATAGAGTGGTGCACAGCAATGGTTATTTCACTCCACAAAGGTGGAGCCACAACAGACCCCCGGGAACTATCACCCTATAAGCCTGACTAGCTTGGTCTGCAAGGCTATGGAGCGCATCATCATGGAAATCATTAACAGAGACACTGGGAACCTCCAAACACTGGACCCTACCCAGTTCAGCTTTGTTAAGGGCAGATCATGCCTCCTAAACCTAATAGACCTCTTTGAGACAGTTACCAAGGCTATAGACGAGGAAAAGGTGGTACACACAGCCTACCTAGACCTTGCAAAGGCCTTTGACACCATTCCCCATTCTGGTGTTATAGACAAGCTCACCAGCCTGAACATAAACCCCTATGTCACAAGATGGGTTGCCAAATGGATCACGGACAGAACCCACATGGTGAGAGTTGCGGGAGCTAGGTCCGACTCTAAACTGGTTACAAGTGGCGTTCCCCAGGGCTCAGTCCTAGGACCCCTCCTGTTTGGCAAACACAGGAGAACTATGGCTGACCAAGTTTGCAGATGACTGCAAACTAGGGGCTATAATTGACTCTCCGGCTGACACAGACATCCTCCAAAAGGGTCTCACTGAGATGGATACCTGGTGTCAAAATCATGGCCTCAAGCTAAATGCCAAAAAGTGCATAGTTATCCCCTTTGGAAAAAAACAAAGTACCCAAAAACTACCACATGGGTAGTAGTCCCCTAAATATGGAAGACATAATAAGGGATCTGGGGACCCAAGTAGATAGTAATCTCTCCTTTGATAATCACACGGCCACAGTGGTTAGAAAATTCTTCTGTGTGGCCCACCTAATCACAAAAGGGTTCACATCCAGATCGAAAGAGGCCATCGTGCCCCTTTACTCATCACTCATCAGACCCATCATAGAGTACAATGTCCCATTTGTGATGTACCTTACAAGACACCTGCAACAGCTGGAAATACCACAGAAGTACCTCACCAAGAGGATCACTGGCCTCAAGCAGATGCCCTATGCAGCTCGACTGAAGAAACTCCAGCTGTGCTCGGTTGCATACCGCCTACTCAGAGGTGAGCTCTGCCTGACATACAAGGCCATGTCCAACCCAGAATTGATGGACATGCTCCACCTAAAGAAAACCATATCCCCTCGAGCCACACGCTCTAGGGATCTAAACCTGAGCACAAAAATAAACAGGACATGCTGGATGGCTAGATTCCTGTCCCAGAGACTTCCCATGCTGTGGAACAAGATTCCAATCTACATTAGGCAGAGCTCCTTACTAACACTCTTCAAGAGAAACCTTGATGAGTGGATGGGAACAGAAAGTTTACCCCAGGGATCACTTCAGTGGCTCTGCTGGACAGAGGCACAGGGAACTAATCTAAGGGGGTGGTGAAAGCCAACACATTCTGGCTAGGCTTATAAATGCCTTCGGGCAAATAGCCTAGTACCTACCTATGAACCTATGAACTGATATGAATATGTTATTTTTCATGTCTATTAATGCTTATATCTTTATACAAAGCTAGCTTAAAGTATTGCGATAGTTTAGTATATGTATTTCACATAGTAGCTAAAAGGAACGTCTTGATTTTGTTAGAGTTCATTAGATGGCAAATGCTTCTTGTAAATCATTTAGCCTTGAGAGAAAGTTAGGTGTTCTGTAAGAGACAAGTCTGCTGAAAGAGAACACATTAAACTGGCAAAAGTAAAGCACTCCCGTATGCATAACTGTTTATCTGGTTACTCCTTACACCCTTGGAAGTGTGTGTTTATGTATAATCAAAAGCTGAGAAAGCTTTGAACTTTCAAGTAATCTTTTCTCTTTTCTGAATTTGAGATATAAAAGGAATTGCATCTGAGTTTACAATTGAATCTCTCTATATGTTGTAAGATTCCAGTATAGCTATTTCACATTAAAATGTGCTTGCATCCAGAAGATCTGACTGTCTGTGTTTGAGATTAACAGCTGCATTATATTGTTTATTAACATATTCACCGTTACACCAGCCTGGGATACATATTCTGACAGCTACATCATGTTTCTCTTCATAGAGTCAAGGGAGGTATGCCTCAGGTCATTTACACCCACATGGACTATGACTGAGTCCAGTGACCTGAGTGCATGTGTAATGTGGCATATCCTGGCCCCTCATAATCAACTAACCATGACTTTCTCCTTAATCAACCTGGTGAGAGGGACATCAGTGTGTCTCACAGTGGTATCTCCAATGACCAGAATGTAGGATTGTGTAGTGGCTTGCCTTATGGGTTTAGAAGTAGAGGTACCATGGAGATGTGGCTGTTATGTGTTGATGTGGGTGCTGTTTTGAAAGAGTGCGTTCAGGGCTGCTGAGGGTATTTGTTATGTGTACTTCACCTAGCAGTTCTTTGGGGTTTAGGAAGGTTACATTTAAGTGCCTCGGCATATACAGTTCTATGTGTCTGCTTTGTACTGTGTGATGGGTGCAGCGTGTGTACTCCTGACAACATTACTGACATTGAGTACTTTTATGTGACAATTTTGCTTCTAGTGACATTGCATAACTATAACTCTCACATACCATATCAGTTTGTTTGAGAATTAGCTGGTTCTTAGTAAACATGAGGATATTTTACTATATTGTCTCAGGATGCCTAAGCTGGTAATAGAGCTAGTGGGAAAGGTCATGTCCATGGCAACAGGCCCTTTTTATTGATTGTACAGTTGTGGTAAAAATAAAAAGTAATATCAGGAGTATCTAGTTTGCAACTCTAGGGGTAGTCCCTGTCACTGCAAACTAGTTCTCTTTTGTGCAAGTAGGTACTGGTGAAATGTTAGGGTGCTTTTATAGGAAAAATGTCAACTCAAGGTGTCTGTGTCTATATAGGGTTCTACCAAACAATTGAGGGGAAAGCTACTAAAGTAGACTCTGATGATTTATGGATGAAATATTTATGGAGATATCCTGATGTTAGGTTAGACAGCAGCTAATCAAGCTGAAAAGAAAGAATTCACCTTGTCAAGAATGATGAAAAGAGGGGATACACCTGATTGCCTACTACCTGGCCACCACTAGTGATCAATGCTTCCATCCTTGTGTATTGTTATGAGCTTTGCATAATACCCAAAAGGATGTGATCTTGACTACAAGCAACAGAAATGAGGCTCCTTTGTAGAATTTCTGGGGTCACACTCCATGTCAGTGGGAGAAGCTGTGCGATATAGAAGGATCTCAGAGTACAGCTGTGCCTCCATTATGAAATGACTCCGTTGAAGTTGTTTGAGCCCCCTGTCGGAACGCCACCAGGCAGCTTCAAAATGCAGGTGTACCAGGTGCAGCCCATTAGAAGAAGGCCCTAGGACAGACTCAGTGCATGCTGAAATGATTATCCCACTCAGCATCCATCAGAACACAGAGATTCCCACAGGATAAGCTGGAAACTACTGCTAGGATTAAGGAAATCCAGTCTCCATTACTCATCTTGATATCATAGGATCACAGGAAGTTACAAGGCTAATGGCCCTAGGACCCTTACAAGCCTAGCCAAGTTCTTACCCTTATTTCACAATCGGCACCTATTGTCCCTGTCTAAGAGGGACACAGGTGGAACCCCCGGGGTGAATTTACAGTCACCCATCCAATCATCCAGACTGCATTCGAAGAGGGCCAATGAGGTGCTTTGTTTGACATGAAGTGGAAGTCTGTTCCAAAGGTGTGGTAACCTCTGGGAGACAAATCTGTCCCTCCAACAGGTTTTATTAATGTCATATACCAGGTTAAGGTCTTTAGAGCAAGTAACCTCTGTACCATTTGACTTTTGGATATGAAGCATTTCCAATAACGCAGGGTCAGAGATTGCCTTATATGCAAGGCAGCGATCACCTCTAAGTAGTTTGTATGAAACAGAATAAAGTAACAGTGATTTCAGACAATCCTCATAGGACAGGTTCATAGGTTCATAGATTAGTACTAAGCTAACTGCCCTTACAAGCCATTTTAAGCCTAGCCAGTTATCCCTTGGGAGACTCAAACCCTGCACCTTGTGTTTGTAAGGCAAACACTTTAACCATTAGGCTACCCTCCCAACCCCCAGATGGTGAAGACCTTGAATTTTCCTTGTGAGGAACCACTGTGGTTTCTCCAATTGCTGCAGGTGCTTAGAAAGGTACATACCAAAAGGGGCTCTGTACTCAGTTATTGGCCTGATGAGGGAAGAGTACAAGGTGGTAATATCTTCTTTTTTTTCTAGAGGCAAGGCCCTTACTTATTAGATGAGCAATATAGAATGCACTTCTTACCACTGTAGAGACATGGTGGTCAAAGGTAAGGTTGCTGTCAACCTGTGTACTCAGGTCTCTCACCACTGAGTGCATACATAAGGTGTTACTATTTATGTGGTAGTTAGCAAGAACATCGCTTTTACCAAAAGGGATGATAATACATTTTTTTGCACTGAGTTTAAGGCCATGACTTTGGCACCAATCGTTTGTTTGTGTAAGACACTCTTGTAGGATGTTGACATCATTTGGAGATTCTATGACCGCTCCCGGACTGCAGTCATCAGCAAACTTTGTCAGCCACAGACCTTTAGTTTTTGCTTGTACTTTGGAGATATAGATTCCAAACAGTACAGGTCCAAGGACTGATCCCTGTGGAACACCACTTGTTACAGGTCTGTTGTTGGAGTTGGAGTCCCCTATTTTGACTATATGTGTTCTATCAGTGAGCCAGTTAGTGACCCATCTAATGATATAAGGGTTGATGCCTAGTTGGATGAGTTTGTCAATGATGCCTGAGTAGGGGATAGTGTTAAATGCCTTGGCTAAGTCCAGGTAGGCTGTATGCACAGATTTCCCCTCATCCAGGACCTTGGTGACTGTCTCGAAGACGTCCACCAGGTTTAACAGGCATGATCTCCCTTTGACAAATCCAAACTGAGCAGGGTCAAGTGTTTGGAGATTGCCTATATCTTTGTTGATAAGGTCCATGATGATTTGCTCAAAGGCCTTGTAGATAAGGTTAGTCAGGCTAATAGGTCTATAGTTCCAGGGATCAGTGGAAGCAACACCTTTGTACAAGGGAATAACGGTCGCTGTTTTCCATCAGCTGGTATGAAGCTGGTGCTTAGACTATGATTGAAAAGAGTACCCAATATGTTGCTAATTCATGTTGGAGCCCATGTAGGATTTAGCCTGGGATGTTATCAGGTCCCATAGATGCTGAGTTTTTGGCCTTAGTGAGGGCATTTACTACCTGCTCTTTAGAGATACAGGGCAGGGGACAGGTGGAAGGGATGTCTTGGGGTACGTGTGATGGGGACATGGGAGTGAAGTTTTCACATAACCTGTTGGCCAGCAGATTAACTATGTCCACAGGCTCAGTATATGTGGCATCATTAACTACCAGTTCTGCACAAATCTGGGCCTTTTCTTTTAGGTTACAGATGTAACTATCAAATGCCTTGTGGTTGTCCTTTGTTGAGGAAGCTAGTTTGAACTCATAGTTTGCTTTGGAGGACTTTATGAGAAATCTTATTTGCTTGTTTAAGCTGAGGAAGGAATGTTTCCAGTTTAGGAGGGCTCACTCCCTCTTACTCTTAGATAGCAATTTCTTCCTCTTATTGTAAAGCATGTTAATGACAGTTGTACACCAGGCAAGTTTGCTCTTCCTTGAGGAGCTAGTTTTGGTCCTGTCAGGTACAGCTGAGTCAATGCAGTTATACAGGCATGTGAATAACGTTTTGGTTATGCTACGTGGATTAGTGTAGAGCTCGGCATAGTTACCAGTTCCATTCGAGGGAGGAGGTGCAGTGAAGCGTTTTATACCATCCCGTAAGAGGTTATAATCTGCTTTGGAGAAGTGTTTTAGTTTAGTTACTCCTGGGGTGGGGTTTGGTATGATAGTTACTTCAAATGAGACCAATTTGTGTTCAGATCTTACCAGGGAGGACCTCACAGTGGGGGAGCTACAGTGATTCCCCATATCAGTGAGCACCAGATCCAGGAAGTTGGCACCCCTTGTGTGTGGATACCACTGCAATGTCAAGCAGTTTACAAGACAAACATTGAATATTTGGGGGGGGGCTCTCTTCTCTTCCACTTCTTTTGTCAACCTTGTCCTCCCCTGCACAGCCTGGAAACTTTTTTCTGAAAATGAAACAAAGATTTCTGAAAACGTACACTGAAGCAGAGAACGAGACACCATTCTTAACCTTTGCATAGGAACGTGGTTACATAATAAGTAATAAGGTTATAGTCTAGTCTGCTTAAAAGCAAGGCAACACACAAGATAGTTCTGTAATTTTATCAGTAAATACAGAGCTGATCCTAGATAAGGGTGTTGTATAACCATAAATTTCTCTACAACAGGATCAATTGGTATACAAAGTGATGACAATGCACCTGAAGTCACTTGCAAGTAAGGCTATGATGCAACCCATTTAATAACCATATCAGCAAAAAGACAATTCAAGAAAACACTACAGAAAACACCCTTATCTTAGCCTTTTCTGTATATTTTTCAGTCCTTTACATGCTGACAGTCTTTTGCTTCTGACAAAAATGAATGCAAGGTATCGGTATATATGCCTTTAAATTAGTAGCACCCCGTATGTGTGTCAGGACCGGGTTTCCTGTATGTTACTGTGCAGTATGAAAGTAAACCTGATGGGGCTAATGACACTCAGCCTTATGCCATATCTCATTATTTATATTAACAAACATTAGCTCTAAATTACTACACACCCTGTCCCTTCTTTTAGCGTACTCTGATGGAAATCTTACACATAGTCATCTTACCAAATTTCCCTGACTCCACTCCCTTAAGTCCTGCCCTCCAAATGCCCACTCCTTATACTGCCACTTTGGCATCCCGTCATAAATGCCCATCTGTTATACTATCCTTCTGGCATCCTGTCATAAATGCCCATCCCTTATACTGCCTCTCTGGCACCCCCTCATTAATGCCCAACCGTTATACTGCCCCTCTGGCATCCCGTCATAAATGCCCATCCCTTATACTGTCCTTCTGGCATCCCCTCATAAATTCCCATCCCTTATACTGCCCCTCTGGCGCCCCCTCATTAATGCCCATCCCTTATACTGTCCTTCTGACATCCCCTTATTAATGCCCATCCCCTATACTGCCCCTCTGGCGTCCCCTCATTAATGCCCATCTCTTATGCTGCCCCTCTGGCACCTCCCCATTAATGCCCATTCCTTATACTGCCCCTCTGGTGCCCCCTCATTAATGCCCATCCCTTATACTGTCCTTCTGACATCTGCTTATTAATGCCCATCCCCTATACTGCCCCTCTGGCGTCCCCTCATTAATGCCCATCTCTTATGCTGTCCCAATGCCTATCCCTTATACTGCCCCTCTGGCATCCCCTCATTAATGCCCATCCCTTATACTGCCCCTCTGGCATCCCCTCATTAATGCCCATCCCTTATACTGCCCCTCTGGTGCCCCCTCATAATGCCCATCCCTTATACTGCCCCTCTGGTGCCCCCTCATTAATGCCCATCCCTTATACTGCCCCTCTGGCGTCCCCCCATCCCTTCCTTCCCATATTCTTCCCACGTTTTACTCAACACCTATTTTACATCGCTAATCTCCTACACCATGTGAAATACCCCTGCATCTTTCTCACAGCACCTCCAACAACCTTCTTCTCCTATGCCTTTCCTCTTCAATCCTGCACCCTAAAAGTACTATCTGTACATCATGTGCATATGTCTCTCACACATTTCCCCACCCCCAGCTTCGTAGTGTTCTCCAATGTTTCCTGCCATTCCCCTTCTTCCACTGGCACTTGCATCTCCTTATTTCATGACAGATTAATTTTTTTTTATTCAGCTCACTGCCCCATTTGTCCTATCTGCCCCTGCCTACAATCTCAACATCTGCTTTATTAATATTTTTAGTCCTAAGCCTAATGCAACACACTTATGAAGCAGCTTAAGTAGAACAAAGGTATGAGGTGAGAAACTACTAGAAAATGTATAATTAGCTTCATAAGTGTGTACTGAGCATGCATTATAAGAAGGACATCATGAATAAACTGATAAAGTGTGTGTGTGTGTGTGTGTGTGTGTGTGCATGTTGGAAACTGAGGTTCTCAGGGAAATGGTATGAAGCATAAACATGTTTTACACACAATATTTCTGCTTCAAGATCAAACAAAAATAAAATTAAAACAAAATAAAAAAATAAAATTAGAATTGCTATCATATACTAAGGGCCAACAATGTTTTCAGCTAAAATTAACAAATCAAGGCCATTAAAAGGCAAATTTCAACATGAATTGGTAGGTTGATAACTCCCACAAAGCCAATAAATTCCAATGGGTTACAATTCTACTCATAGATAACACAGTACCAAGCACTGAAAAAGTACTGCAAAACACTGACAATGGAAAAGTGAAAAACAAAGCCCCCCCCCCCTCCCCCATATCATAGGTACAACATCCAACTTTCAGTCCCAGTTCTAAAGTGTAGTAACCAGAGGCAGTGCCACTTAATGTCAGCAACTTTCCAAAAGCCTTTGAGGCCCACGAGGACTACACACACAGCACAGATTACTCATAACATCACAGCTATTAAACAGTTACAATCCAGGCATTTCTGACATCAGTCACACACAATAAGCCAGAGGCCTGAATAAGAAACACACGTCCTGAATGACAGAAATTCTGTAAGCAAGAGACTAGATTCCACCAAGGACCACACACAGTGCCAATCGTTGTAAATCCTGCAATCATGAATTAGAGGAATCAGCAATTCGGCCACATTTATAGACAGCTTCATATACTAAAGTATCAGTGCTGGCTGAAGAATGCTGGAGTCAAATAATTAAGCCAGGAAATTAAAGGCATGGGAAACATGGATAATATAAAAAAAGAGCAAAGAGATGCCAAATACAAAGCAAGCATTACCCACCAAAGCACATAGGCTTTAACTTTAGTAACCTGAATGAGCACCTTTGACACACACTGACAGATGGGGCCATCTTGTCCATCTCATGACCACCCACCCTACCCAGAGCAGCATTTCTTTATGACCTTACTTGCTTGTGGCATGCAGTATCTCCCACCATACAACTCCTTTTGATGAATCACTGGTCACCTACCTGTGTTTGACTCTTTCTGATATCCTAATCATCATATTTTATGTAATTCTGACTCAGTGTTTACGAGTTCTCAAAATGCAGCTACATGTAACCTTGCTTTAAAATCTTTTCATCTCCCTAGAAATGCAGATCCTCATCAAATGCAGACAGGGTAATTTAAAGGTGTGAATATCCCCACTCTGAATTCAAGCAGCAACAGATACAGGTCTGCATTCCTGGAGGTAGTTCCACAAGTCCGACTTTGCTGGTATGACAGAATCCAGCGGGAGTCACAGGGTACTATAGCTGAGCCCGTTACTAGGGACTATAATGCTTTTCATAACCAAATCGCTGGCGTTAGGTCCTTAGGGTGGGTACATATGTACTTCCACTTGTATCTAAAAATTGATAATGCTTTCAACTGCCATTACCACTGACTACATGATAATGTTCCTAAATGGCTAGTACTCGATGGACATCTCAGACTGATTAACGAGCTTGTTTATGCCCCACCCCCAGCAGCAGCAGCAGTAGTTGCTTGCTCAACTCCCTCTCTTCTCACTTAGGCTGCACCAGAACCTCATCTGCCGAATAAAAAAATGTTAGTTATTCCTGTATGGCAACCACCATGGGAATGAGGAATTGTTTCAGTAACATTTGACTTCATCAGCTAATGATATTACTCAGCAAACTTCACCCTTTAACTGAGAAGCATTCGGTTCTATACCAGTTCATCAGAAACTCAGATAGATGTAAACTACTAAAAGTTAAGCCAATGCCACCCAGCGGTGTGAACAGTGGCACTAGATGATGGTCACTCTTGATATGACACCCCAACCCCACATGCAGAAATGGGATAAAGGAGGTTATACATGGATGGATGGATGGATGGATTCCAGTGAGCAGTACATCCTGATTTTTGTATGCTTTACTAAAAACATAAGTTACCAGGTACTATAATATGGTATCCCCACATAAAACACAGCAGTCTTGCCTCTCTAATCACTGAGCTATGCTCACTGGACAGGAGCACTTAACATCACAATCTGACAGTAATGATGTAAGATCTCCTCTACATCTGGCCTCCCTGGCAGGATATATATTTCCTATTATGCAAGACAAACAATGCAGTGAATATGACTCTTCCTTCCTTGCTAACAGTGAAATTGAAAACAAGCTACTCCCAAAAAGTGGAAGTCTGTCAGGAATTTAAATAAAATAATAATTCACAGTTCAATATTACCAGGCTCACAGCTAATGCCATTTAGGAGCATGGTTCCCATTTTTTGTCCAAAACTTTTGTTTCCCCATATTTGTATGTATATTATATATATATATATATATATATATATATATATATATATATATATATATATATATATATATATACATTTAAAGGGATAACTTATGACTATGCCTGACATTAATTATGAGTCTTTTCCATTCCACTGTTTGTATAACCATAGGAAACCTATTCTTTTTAGTAATCAAATAATGTGGAATATTAGTGGAATATATATCAGGTCAGTTTGATGTGGCATGAACTAACCAATTCACATTTGGCTGAATTAGCAATACTTCATTCCTTATTAAAAGACAGGTGCAACATAATTTTCTTCTCAAAACTTAGCACAGTACTGAAAAAGAGAAAGACATTGCAGTCTGTCTTCATAGCACAACATGTTGCAGTTAGAAATAATTTGGTTGAGTAGTGGTGCAGTTAGACATCATTTGTTTGAGTTATGTTGCGTTTTGAAATCACTTGGTTGAGTGATGTTGCAGTTAGACATCAGTTGAGTTATGTTGCAGTTAGACATCATTTGGTTGAGTGATATTGCAGTTAGACATCATTTGGTTGAGTTATTTTGCAGGTATACATCATTTGGTTGAGTGATGTTGCAGTTAGACATGATTTGGTTGAGTGATGTTGCAGTTAGACATGATTTGGTTGAGTGATGTTGCAGTTAGACATGATTTGGTTGAGTGATGTTGCAGTTAGACATAATTTGGTTGAGTGATGTTGCAATTAGACATCAGTTAGTTGAGTGATGTTGCAGTTAGACATCATTTGGTTGAATAATGTTGCAGTTAGACATAATTTGGTTGAGTTATGTTGCAGTTAGACATCATTTCGTTGAGTGGTGTTGCAATTAGACATCATTTGGTTGAGTGATGTGGATGGTCTGGAAATCTGATATGCCATATTTACACGAATTTGTGAGTTACTTGAATGAAAATAAATGGGGCGTCCATTTTACTGTTGAAGCTAATAAAAAATCTATTCCTTTTTTGGATGTTTTGGTGACAAAACAACAAGATGGTTCTTTGGCTAGTACAGTATATAGGAAACCTTTTCATTCCAATTTGTTGTTACACACCTCCAGCTGTCACCCAGGTCACATTATGCACAATATCCGTAAATCTCAACATATGAGAAACAACAAACTGATGTCACTATGTGTAATAACGATCTCAATAACAGGTCTATTGAACGGGGATATTCAGATCGGCATTTATACCAAACAAAGGCCATTGTTGATGGCATGTGCAGGGATCAGTTATTAACCTATCATGAATTTGGATCTGGTCAAGACCCTAAGATTAGATTTACTACAACTTTTGGTAAGAATGTTACTTCTTTTACTAGGGTTATACAAAAATATTGGGATATATTACTCACTGATGAACATTTAGCTACCTACAATATTGGATAACAGACATTATTTTTCCTATAGGAAATGAATAACCTTGGGGGGTCATTTTAGTTACTACAAAAAAATCCATCTGGAGAAATATATAATAACAAAATACAAATGACCATGGGGGGACTAGGCCATATGGATGTTTCCCTTGTGACCATTGTATATTTTGTAAACATGTTCGAAAAACCAAAGAATTTTCAAGTAAAAATACACCAAAAGTTTTTGATATTCACATTCTGTCTAATTGCAATCATAGTTGGGTGATTTACCTTGCTGAGTGTCAATGTTTGGCCTTCTATATAGGTCAGACCTCTAGGTCTTTTAAACTTAGAATCTCTGAACATTTGAGCAATATACGTATTAAGGTAATCACCAATGCCTTCTATAAACATACTCAAGTTAACACAACTGATAGATTTTCTTTAACCATCATTGATAGAATTGTAGGTTTAAAATTTTCTAAAATCAAATGGCATGAAATTCTTAACAAAAAAGAAAAGATGTGGATCATACATCTAGGGGGGTCTTTTTCCCCCAGGTCCAAATGACCATTTATGAGTTGACTCCCAGTCAGTTTTGAATTATGGTGGTTTATATATTTATCTTTTTATATACAAATACTTTTTTTGTTATATATGTGGTATATTTGTGTATATTTATAATTTCACAAGTATATGCAATGATTTATTGATGCATTTATTTATATGTATTAACATCACAGGATTAGTATTTTAATCTAATTGTGTTTTTGATATGGTGTGTATATCTCTATCTTTGTTGGCAATAGGTTAGAGTTCTGATTGGTGTTTTTGAATATATTGTCACTATATAAACAGCTTTTCATTATTATATGTCATTCATTCACACTGATAAAGGTTATTGTGACCAAAACTGGTCTGTGACATTAAAAAGCTTTTTCTCTCTTCTGCTGGTTGTTTTTGGGTTGTGTTACAGTTTTGGAACCTTGCAGATGCCGTCCGTGCGGGAAGTTTGTGTTCAGTCCTGATGTTGTAGTTAGACATCATTTGTTTGAACAGTGTTGTAGTTGGGCATCATTTGGTTGAGTGATGTTGCAGTCAGCAATCATTTGGTTGAACAGTTGTGCAGTTAGACATCATTTGGTTGAATAGTGTTGCAGTTAGACATCATTTGGTTGAGTGACGTTGCAGTTAGATATCATTTGGTTGAACAGTGTTGTAGTTAGACATCATTTGGTTGAGTGATGTTGCAGTTAGATATCATTTGGCTGAACAGTGTTGTAGTTAGACATCATTTGGTTGAGTGATGTTGCAGTTAGATATCATTTGGTTGAACAGTGTTGTAGTTAGACATCATTTGGTTGAGTGATGTTGCAGTCAGCAATCATTTGGTTGAACAGTTGTGCAGTTAGACATCATTTGGTTGAACAGTGTTGCAGTTAAGCATCATTTGGTTGAGTGCTGTTGCAGTTAGACATCATTTGGTTGAACAGTGTTGTAGTTAGACATCATTTGGTTGAGTGATGTTGCAGTCAGCAATCATTTGGTTGAACAGTTGTGCAGTTAGACATCATTTGGTTGAACAGTGTTGCAGTAAGTCATCATTTGGTTGAGTGATGTTGCAGTTAGATATCATCTGGTTGAACACTTGTGCAGTTAGACATCATTTGGTTGAACAGTGTTGCAGTTAGACATCATTTGGTTGAGTGATGTTGCAGTTAGACATCGTTTGGTTGAGTGATGTTGCAGTTAGACATCATTTGGTTGAGTAGTGGTGCAATTAAAAAGGACTACATTATACTTTTTATTTGTCTTATGCTTTGTTGACCAGGTTAGTTCCACTAGGTCAGCAGCCTCTTGTGAGGGGTGACCAAAAGTGGTATTCATGCTGAGTAGAGGAAATTTATCCAGGACACTAGGCAAATGCCTCTACTCCTTTGACAAGTGCTTAGGGATCTTTTTCATCCAACAGAGCTGCCACGTACTCAGGCAGATAGGGCCTTGGTTAGTTTAACACTCATCTCTTGGACTGCAGACTCAGGACTGGTGCACTCTGACTATCTTACACTGCACTGTCAGAACTAGAAAAATGAATACAAATATCTGATTCAGGAATAAAACACACAGTCTTCAGACCTTTCAGCACCTTAGGCAAGTGAGCTACCTGTCAAGCCATTGAAACTGTTAATTAGATATCAAATAAGTGTATATAAACTGGAGCATAACCAAACACTTTAAGAAGAAACATATGACACTATACAATTTGAAATAAGTGTTGGGATACTAGCAAAGAAAGCTGTGGTATTACCAGTACGAGTCCGTAGTCTTCAGGGCAGGGAAACCCATAATAGAATTGTCGCTCGTCTTGTTTTACAATTAAAGACGAACAGGTAGGGTAGTTCACTTATATGCTTTATTACGCAGAAACACATCAGGATGGATAGCAGCAGTACAAAATATAAACAAACTACACAGATATGCATGCTTACATATTAACAGCTCTCTACAAAATGGCAGTCTGGCTCACACGTGCTCAGTATTCATACACATGTGCAAGCCCACACAAAGCTTCTTAAAGGTATGCATACATACTGATCTACATCCTCCCTCTTTAATTAATTGCCCACAATAAAATGACATCTGAAAAAGACATGCAATTATACAGACACTGAGAAACACAACGTTCATGTCCAAGTTGCCTTGTATCTGGGACATGGTCTGGAAATGAGACCTGCTCTAGTGATATAGCAATTGGGACTGTGTTTAGCAACAGGGATAGTCATCGATGAACAAACAGTTTCAGGAGTTTTGGGAATCTTCTCAGGAACAGGGATATTTGCTGGAATGTCCTCTGGAACTGGAATGTTGGATAACTCACTCTATGATCTAGGGTCTTTCTCACAGGCAAGATGCTGCAATACAGGCTCGGACACTGGTACTAAATATTTCTGAGTCTGCCTAAATTTAACTCCTTGTGATTCCACAATATATGATCTCGGCTTTGGACATACACTTTTCATGACTCCAGTCAAAACCTTTGGACATCTGCATCCTCACTATCTCCCCTTCTCATCATGGATTGAGCAGTTTGCTGATCTTATCATAATAGGTCTTCTGGGAAAACACTTCTTCAACAGATGGGCTTTTACTAGTCCATTGTTCTTGACACATGGAACCAACAGGTTACTACTAATGTGGTTCTGGTTTGTCTCGACAGAAGTCTCTATGCAGGTGAACGAGGATGTTTATCACGAGGAATATTTCTGAGATTCAAGAGATTCAGAAAAAAACATTGCTGTTGTCTCATTTTGACTAATCTAATAACTGTTTCCCACTTTGAACTGCATGTTCTGCCAAACCATTTGACTGTGGGTACTCAGGACTACTTGTAACATGAATAAAGTCCCACTCTTCAGCAAATCTCTTAAACTGCTGCCTTGTAAACTGTGTATCATTGTCAGAAATAACTTTGTGTGGACTACCATGGACTGCAAAATGATGCTTGAACTTAGTAATGTACTGGATGCTAGGTTAGGAAGTAGGCCAAGTTCAAACTAATCTGAATGAGAGTCTACTAACACCATGTAATGCTGACAATTCCATTTGAAAATGTCTGTAGCTACTGTCGACCAAGGTAGTTCAGGAATCTGATTTAGCTGAAGTGATTCATTCGGTTGATGTGGCTTAGGACTATTACATACAGAACAAGATGAATGCACTCTCTCAATATCCTTTGACATAGAAGGCCAAAATACTAGTTCTCTCACCCTTCTTTTGTTAAAATCAGTTGCTGGGTGGCCACAATGCAAAATGGTAATATACTCTTCTTGTAAGCATTTTGGAACAATCACTTTAGGACCTTTCATGATGATACCATTGTCAATCAAAATCTCATCTCCATAAGAAAAATAAGGTTGTAGGTCATGAGGTAAACAAGATTGCTTTGATGGCTATCCTCGACTGATAAAGTGATTGAGCTACTAAAGAACTGCATCAGAGGCTGTATGACTTCTAAGCTCATCAAGACGTGTGGAAGAAAAATTTCTCACTTCCATAATTTCAAAATCAAATTTCTCATTTTCATGCTGTTCAGTGGTATTTCTGGGTGATCTGGATAAAGTATCAGTGAGATAAAGAAGTCTGCCTTTAGTGTAGACAAGATTGAAATTATACGTTTGCAATTTCAACATCATGCATTGCAATCTGGCAGGAGCTGTATGCACAGGCTTTCTCAAAATAGTGACTAGAGGTTGGTAATCTGTTTCGATCTGAACTGGTCTATCATAAATATAATCATGGAACTCTGAACATGCAAACACAATTGCCAAAAGTTCTTCCTCTATCTGGGCATACTGCATCTTGGTTTGGATTAGAGTTCTGGATGCATATGCTACTGCTCTACCCTCTTGAAGAATGACTGCGCCAAGACCAAACTTCAAAGCATCACAAGAAAGAGTCACTGGTTTGTGAACATCATAGTATCTAAGAGTTGGTGGACTGGCAATTCTCTGTTCAGGACATCAAATGCTCTCTGGTATTGCTCTAACCAGGACCAGGATACATCTTTACGTGTCAGCTCTCTGAGTGGTGCTGAATGTTGCCTCAAGTCTGGAATGAACTTGCCTAGGTAGTTAACCATGCCAAGAAAATGTAGGGCTTGAACAATATCTGGAGCTGGTATCTCAAGAATTGTTGTTTGCTTGGAAGGATCTGGTCGTAAGCCTGAACCGGCAAATAAATGACCAACATAAGTAACTTCTCTTAGCCTGAATTTGCACTTCTGAGGATTCAGCTTAAGATTCACTTCACGTGCTCTTTCCAGAACTTTCTGGATGTTTCTGTCATGATGAGCTTCACCAGTGCCTCTTACTAGAATATCATCTACTATAATAGCACATGAATACTCAGAAAAAATTTGTTACATTGCACACTGGAAGACTTCACTGGCAGAATTTATCCCAAATGGCATTCTCAAAAATCTGATTGACTTCTTTGAATCAGTCTCCAGAGCCATGGACAAGGGTAAGTTGGTCCACACAGCCTATCTAGACCTTGCCAAGGCTTTTGACACCATCCCCCACTCTGGAATCATAGATAAACTTACTAAGCTGGGCATTAATCCCTACGTCACCCAATGGGTTGCTAACTGGCTTACTGACAGAACCCACACTGTAAAAGTAGCCAACTCCAAATCCAGCTCCAGACAAGTGACAAGTGGAGTACCTCAGGGTTCAGTCCTGGGACCGCTCTTGTTTGGCATCTACTTCTCTGAAGTACAGGCCAACACTAAGGGACTCTGGATAACAAAGTTTGCAGATGACTGCAAACTAGGAGCCATTATTGAATCCCCAAATGATGTGGATACTCTACAAAAGGGCCTTACAGAAACAGATGCTTGGTGCCAGAGCCATGGGCTCAAGCTCAATGCCAAGAAATGTACAGTTATCCCCTTTGGGAAAAAACATGTATCCATGAATTACCATATAGGTGGCATTACACTAAACACCGAAAGTTTGATAAGAGACTTAGGGACACAGGTGGACAGTGGTCTCACCTTCGATAACCACATCACCACAACAGTCAGGAAATCCTTCTATGTGGCACACCTCATCACTAAGGGCTTTTCATCCAGAAAAAAGGAGGTCATTGTCCCACTGTACTCATCCCTCATTAGACCCATTATAGAATACAATGCCCTGTTTGGTATGTACCGCTCAAGACATCTGCAACAACTGGAAAGGCCACAGAAATACCTCACTAAAAGAATCACAGGCCTAAAGCAGATGCCCTGCGCTGACCGCCTTAAAAAACTCCAGCTATACTCTGTCGCATATCGTCTACTCAGAGGCGATCTTTGCTTAACATACAAGGCCATGTCAAACCCAGAACTGTTGGACATGCTACACTTAAAGAAATCCCAATCCCTCAGAGCCACATGCTCCAGGGATCTAAACCTTGTCATCACAATAAACAAAACATGCTGGAGGGATAGGTTCCTGATCCAGAGACTCCCCAGACTCTGGAATAGATTGCCCATACATGTCAAGCAGAGTGCCTCTTTGGTCCTCTTCAAAAGGAACCTTGACGATTGGATGGGAGAAAGGAAATTCACCCTGGGGATCACGTCAGTAGCCCTGCTAGACAGGGGTCCAGGGAAGTAAATAGTGTGAGAAGAAATAGCCAGGGAATTGTTATGGCTAGGCTTGTATAGGCCCTAGGGCTGATAGCCTAGTACCAACCTATGAACCTGCCAAAAGGAGTACTGAAAGTGGTTAGCAATGAAGATTTTCGGTCAAGCAAAATTGGCAAAAATAAACTCTTTGCATCCAAAACAGAAAAAAACAGTGGCATTTGGCATGATAGCAGTGACTTCCTCAACTGTACGCATTGGATGATAAGGTATTTTCAGTGCTTTGTTGAAATCTCCTGGATCAATACATATTCTGATGTCATCTGAGCTTTTCTTATGAGCTACTACCATGGAAGATACCCATTAAGTTGTGGTTGAACCTACTGGACAAATCACAGCTTGCTGCACCATTTTATCTAGCTCAGCCTTGACTCTGTTCTGCATAGCTACTGGAACATTCCAAACTGGTCTGGCAACTGGGCTGACTTCAGGGTCTAACTTCATGGAGTACACAACTGGCAGTTTGCCTAGCTTGTCTTCGAAAAGATCAGCATAGGTACAGAAAACAGACTGAATGAAATTAGAACAATGGCCTTTCAAGCTTACATAGTGGACTTCCTTATTAAATGAAAGTAGTCCAATTTTTAAACTGTCTGTGAGGCCTAATAATAACTGCACGAGTCTTTTGACAATGTAAAATTGCAAGCCATAGCCGTTCCCAGCAGAGTAACATGAAAGCACTAATGAACCTTAGGTTTGAATTTCTTCACCACCATAAGCAGTAAGCTTCATACACTTTGCAAATCAAGCTTCTCACCAGCACATACTCTAGCAAATGTTTCTGCTGATATAACATTGCACTTTGAACCTGTCAACTTTGAGCTCTATGGGTCTCTCATTTATCTGAACAGTACAAAATACTTCATTCTCTGCCCATAAATCTACTGCATTGAATGTTTCACTAAGCACAGACACACCAGCAACATAAAAAGTAGGGTCACAGCTTTCTAATTGATCAACCTGTCTCTTTGAATGTTCTCTTTTAATAAAAGAATGAACTGTATTTGATTTACAAATCTTTTTTGGAAATAATTCCACTTATTGTATTTATGGCATTGCTGACCAAAAGCTAAGCACTTTTCTCTTTTAGGTTCAAGATTTGCACCACAACTGCGACAGCTGACTATGCAACTGGGTAGAGGCACATGCTTTGATTTTGCTGAGTCACTCTTATGCTTCACGGAGGCTGTGTGCACTCTGGAATGTGCTAGAAAGCTATGGTGTTTCCCAGTAAGTGCTGCAGGGTTCACAGTCACTGCCATGAGCTCGGGCCTGTTTATTTTAATCACGTGCTGCATACTATCAACATTAGCACTGGAAGATACTAGAAGCATGCATTTCTCATTTGTAAGCATATTTGTGTGCTTTTCTGTGAGCTCATATATCTGACAAATCTCAATGGCCTTATTCAAAGTTAAATCACTGTCACGAAGCAAAATCTTTCTCACAGCATCATCTTTAATACCACACACAAGTCTGTCTTTTAACAACTCATCCCTTAAATCACCAGATCTGCACATTTTCACTTTGTTTGTCAAGTCAGTTATATATGCTGCAAAAGTGTCACCAGGATTTTGATCCCTTGTGTAAAATAAGTGCCTTTCCATTCTAATATTCATTTGGGGGTTGCACGTTTCTCTACATTTACATTTTAAGCACTTGGGGTCTTCCCTTGTTTCAGCCGGTACCACTATGTGATGCTTTTCCCCCCTCTCCTGTAAACAAAGCAGGTGCATACACAAATGAACACTCTCTTTCTATGGCTTCTGAACCAGCTAAATTAAGCAGAACAAATGCCTTTGTACGGTCATCTTTATCCAAAAATGCAGCTTGTATGAAAATATTGTACTCTTGCTCAAACACTCTGCAGTTCTCTGCAATATTATTATCAAAGACAAGAGGACCTGGTTTTCGAAATTCTTGATCCATGCCAACAAAGTATGCGCAAACACACTTTAAATATGGCCGTTGTAGTTATAGACAAACATGCACACACAGCCAGTACTTGTAATAACATTCAAATGCACAATAAACTCTTTGAAATACTGTACTTTGCGAAATATGCTTTGAAATTGCTGTATTTTGCAAAATAACTGTACTGTAATACTACACAAACCTGTGAACAATTTGTATACCTCAGATATCTCCAATAGCTTTAATTAATGCAAAAAAGTAGTACATAGTGAAAAAATGCAATTGTTTTCCTTATTTTATAAATTTTATGCAATTCAGACTTTATTTCAAACATTTTTGTAACTATCTGGAATATTTTTATCAATATGTCGCAGTTTCGGACATTTTGTTTAACTAGAAATTCATTTTGAGCATTCTGAGTGCTTAATTTTATATTCTTTGAGTAAGAAATCATTTAAGCACGTTTTATTACCTGGGATTCGTTTCTGGCCTATTTTTGCAAGTTGTACATGCAGTAGGGATGCTCCATTCCTCTATATTAACTGACTGCCACTTGGTCTTGAATCTGGATCCCATTCTGACACCATATCACTTGTCTTGTTTTACAATTAAAGACAAACAGGCAGGGTAGTTTGTCTATATGCTTTATAACACAGAAACACATCAGGATGGATAGCAGCAGTACAAAATATAAACAGACTGATTAACTGACAGACTTCACATGTTTACACCTCAACAGCGTACTACAAAATGGCAGTCAGGCTCGCACGTGCTCAGTATTTATACACTTGTGCAAGCCCATAGAAAGCTTCTTAAAGGTATACATACATACTGATCTATAGAATAGTATTTAAATGATTGCTGGTAGCACCAAATGGCTCACTAAATGTTACTAATTCACATTTCTCATTTACTTTTAGTCCATTTTTATAACAAAAGGCAGAAAAGTTCAAGCATCTCCACAGAGTGCGGCAGTCTTCTGTGGAAATAACAGTACTGGATATATCTTGCTATCATATGTAAGTTTACGTAGCTGACAAACATCTTAATTTGGGTTATGTGTATATATATAAAAAAAAGTTGCCACAACTGCTGACTTACGGATCCTCTGAGGATCACCACTCCTAAAATAAATACAGTCTGACAAGAAAGCTCTCAAATGAACTGCCAGTTTCATCTGAGTCGACCACTCGTGTAACCAGTTTATGGATACATGTAATCATGTCCTATTCTGTAGAGATTTCATGATACCTAAATGCAGAAGTATATCAAGGGCCTTTTGCAAATTTATGCAAAATATATGGACTAAGAATAAGTTTTCTAAGGCCATATAAATTTCTTAATTAAAATTAAGAATTTGGGGTGGAAAAATAAATGTATAGTACAATGCAATGACAATGCATAACTCCTCTTTTTTGTTTTGTTTTAAAGCTAATATGGCTGTACCTATATGTGTTGTACCTATATGTGGTTGTACCTTACTGGGATCTTTTCAGCTCAAACTCACTGCACACTGGATGGAGGAGATGGATTGCTTTTGTGTAACTGGTAAGATGTAATTGCTGTAAATTGCTTTAGGGCTTGCAGTGTGCTCATGTGTTAGCTTAAGTCACGAGTCTACACGAGCTGATAATTACTAGTGTTACCATTTCTAAATTTGTATATACTATACTGCATCGGCTTCTCTGTTCTTACTGTTATAATAAAGTACGTGTAGGTATTATGTAAAATCTACCTTAGCAAATTTTGAAAGTTATGAGTCATTGTTTTCTTGAGTTTGCCTCAAAGGAAAGATATAATGAAAAGACTTGGTAAAATACTGAAAAACACTTTATTAAGCAAAGGCAGATAAGGAACACAGGTAGGTTTTGATACAACAGTCCTTGATTTTCTGTGCACTCGGTTTCGATATTCTATAAATAAAATGCCTTTCTTTTTGGCAGGCATTGTACAGAAATTATTTTAATTTCCAGAAAAGTGATTTCTATCCGATAGATACATAACATAATGTAGCACTTGGTAGTGACAAACACGTTTAAGCTGATGTCATGCTAAGGGCTACGCGTAACCTGTCAGTTGCTTACCTGCTTTTGGATATGTGGCAATAAGCAAGTCATCTGGATAAGCCTGGAATTTTTTCACACCTTCCCACATATCCAGTATCCAGTCAGGTAAAGCCACTCCTTCTACCTGTATCAGCTTGGCACGCTTGACTGGCTGTAGTGAGCATTCCTTCATCGCATCTTCCATGTCTACAAAGCCTGCAGTCCTGCTGGAACAGAACAGTCAGTTAATGGTGCTCCTCTAACGAGCTGTACAAAGATCAGGTTGACAAGTCTGCACTGTGACAATTAATGTA
Organism: Protopterus annectens; assembly: GCF_019279795.1. Lineage (NCBI taxonomy): Eukaryota > Metazoa > Chordata > Ceratodontiformes > Protopteridae > Protopterus > Protopterus annectens. Next base: position 1,838,083,199 of record NC_056744.1, read on the forward strand.
TGTGTACAGGATGTTTGAAGAATAACAGTTTGGCTTGTTTAATTAGTTAAATCTGCAATGAATAACCTGTGCTATTAAATAAAGCTACATAAATATTATGAAAGTGGCAGTGGCATGATACATAACCCCTTTGATGTTTATCTGTTTGGAAGGTGGCAAAATACATGGATTGCGACATTTTCAAGACAGTGGTTACAGGCATGACAATCCTACTATATCTTGCAAAACACTGTACAAACTCTGTTAAAAAAACATTTTTCTGCAGCTTACTCTTCAACCTAAGTATTATTGTTTCTGGGGCTTCAATAACTATGAACTGCCCCCCAAGATACTACTTCTACTGCATTGCTTACAGTGATCATTGCTAGGACAAATTGGGACTACAGAAACTGGGTACCCTACTCCATACAGTCCTTATGCACCATTACTCGCAGTGGCCTCTGCTGGGAGAGTGTGGAACTGCAGAAACAGGGAGGTCTCTTGACAGACACTGCTCTCACACCATTACCCCACAATGACTTCTGCTAGTTGAGGATGGGGCAACTGCTGCAGCTGTGAACATCTCAGTAGACATTGGTCATACACCATTATCTGTGTGACCTACTGCTGAAAGAAGGTGAGACTACAGTAAGTGGGAACTCCCAAGTCAGTGGTCTGCACAGTTACTTATTGTAATTCATTCTGGGAGAGTCTTGAACTACAGTAACAGTGAGCTTGGCAGAAAGCCAGTGCTCTGACACCATTAGCTACAATGATCTCTACTGAGATACAGTGAGGCAGAAGCAGTTGTGAGTCACCCACTGGCACTTATCCTACACTAGTACCTAAAGTAACTACTGTTTGGAAAGGTCTACACAGCCACTGCAGGGAAAGGACGATACTAAAATAAATACTGTAACTTTACATTCATAGTCAGTGTTCAAGCACTATTAGCTGCAGTGCCTCCTGATGGAAAAGACTGGTACTGCAATAAATGTAAGCTCTCACCACTGCTATAGTCAAATGGCTCCTAAGTAATTTCCTACAGTGACCCCTGCAGGGTAAGAATGGTACTGCAGCAAATAAGTGCTACATTCTTACTCCATCCGGTAATCTGTTTTATTTACTTTTATTTATTAACTAGGTAAGCCTAAATGATACAAGTGCCCCTAATACAGGGTGACCCAGGAGCATTGTCTGATTAAATTAGTCGATCAAGTCACACAGTTTGAAAGTATAAGCTGAAGGAATCAAACTGTTAAACCACAGGATGAAGCTGTTTAACAGCTTGTAGCCTTAACCTCTGAGCTAAACTGCCAGACATTCCACTATTAGATGCCTTTTTTAATGTCTCAGACAAGTTTCTGGAGAGCTCTGTCCTGGGCCCCTACTACTTGTCTTCTACTCCTCGGAAGTGAAAGCAGATGTCAGGAGACTGCAGCTAAATAAGCTTTCTGATAACTGCAAACAGGAGTTAAAAACTTGGGTGAATCCCAAGCAGTAAATAGCCAGGATATGAAGAGCCAGAGGGCAGCCCAAACAGTAAGATTAAAAAAAAAGTCCTAAAATACAGATTTCACAAGGACACCCCTAATCATGGAGCTGTGCTCAACACAATAATACTTAGTATATGTAGACACGTATTACCAGCTGTCAATGATGGAAATATCTGCAGTGTTGATGTTCTTGAACTAAGCATGGAAAGGAGCAGGAAGTAGTGTCTGACAGGTCCTTTTTCCAGCAGGAAGTAGTCTGACAGTTCCATTTTCCAGCAGGAAGTAGTGTCTGACAGTTCCTTTTTCCAGCAGGAAGTAGTGTCTGACAGTTCCTTTTTCCAGCAGGAAGTAGTGTCCGACAGTTCCTTTTTCCAGCAGGAAGTAGTGTCTGACAGTTCCTTTTTCCAGCAGGTGGTTGGCTGCCTGATGGCAGAAGACACTGCACATTGTAATCCACATGGGAAGAGTTTGCTTGACAATGAAACTAGCAATTTTTCTATCTTCCTAAATGCATGCACTAATTTCAGGTAAAACTTAATTTATTTATTTTTATTTATTTTACATTTGTTAACCGGGTTACTCTGGCTGAGCTTTTGGCTCATTTTCAGCAGAGATTTTAAGCTGACACTGTGCAGCCATTGTGTACAGCACTCTCTATCCTCTGCTTTCAGCCCGTGCGAACAAAACAGTGAACTGCATAGGCTGATTTTTGCATGGTCTGGAGAAGTCTTCCATGAGTAAATTTGATTTGAGCTAACTACTAAACACAAGAACCATCAACTCTAACACAGAGCTGAAAGAGGTGATACCAAAGCAGTGGGATATGAGCATTTGATGGGCAAGCCTGTCAGAGATGGAACTTAAATGCTATAGAAAAAACAGCTTCTTTAAAGGCAGGCAAAGATGCAGCAACCCTTTAAGGATGTAGTTGACCAGCCTTTACCTGGTCACAGTCCCACTCTCCACAAGATCACATAGGACTAAAAAAGGTGACACAAACATCATCACCATGAAATAAATAACATGCCCGAGACACATTAATTTAACCTGCAGACAGGCTGAATGGAGTGGCATTGGGTTCCGCTGTACTAAAATGGAGAACCTGTTCCAGTTGACAAAATAATTTTTCCTGACAGAAGGCTCTATAGCAGCTGTGATCCCTTCAACTCCAGCTGGTAGGCTGAAAAGAATCAGCTGATCTAAAGCAGAAATCAGATGCTAAGGTAGAGATATCTGTCATCTGAAACATGAGGGATCCTTGTAACTAGGAGAGATTCCTGTATCATCAGACATCTGAGATCCCCCACAACTCACCTTTCATGGCCACCATGCAGGGACAAGTTTGTCTTGGTTTGCATTGCCTGAACTCTTTGACGAGGACTATGGTCAGCTGGAACAGAAAAAAAAAGTCATGCAGGAATTTCTTGTGCCACATCATATGAATTTCCCAGTCCTAATGAACAAAGTAGAAGAGGAAACACCATGCTCTCCTTTGTGGCAAACAGTTTAATGTCTAGAATGCATCCAGATTACAGAAATATTGCAGGAACAGTAAGTATCTTTTGAACAGCATTATCTGCGTAATTTATCCTTTCCACTTTACCTTTGCTCTTGGTAAGCACTCAGTAGATATCGGCCATATGTTATAAACGCTGATCATGAATGCTCAATCCAAACAAAAAAAAGTCAGTCAAGGACCTGGGATGATTAGCAGTTGATGCCCAAGATTATTTTGACTTAGTGAATCAGCAATTCACATATGGCAGTCTGGAGCACCTTAAATTTCCTCAAGCTCCAATAAACATAAACATTAACACAAACTTGACAGAGTGCATGTACTACATAATTTGAGACAAATTTGGGAATAAATGGTAGAGTCAGGAAGAAATCCTCAAACTAGTGGGGTTACAAATGCACAGTGTCACTATCCATGTTTATCCCTGCCATAGAGCAACTCCTAAATCTAAAAAATATGTATATATACATATATAAGAAATAATCTTCAAACCAGTGGGGTTACAAATGCACAGTGTCACTATCCATGTTTATCCCTGCCATAGAGCAATGCCTAAATCTAACAAATATTATATATACATATATAAGAAATAATCTTCAAACCAGTGGGGTTACAAATGCACAGTGTCACTATCCATGTTTATCCCTGCCATAGAGCAACTCCTAAATCTAAAAAAAATGTATATATACATATATAAGAAATTCGGAATTGCAGAAGCCTGAATATTACATTTATGCATATAATTTAATTTAACCCTTGAAAGGTTCAATGAAACACATGAGACAATAAAATGAGTCACCAACTACCTAAGCTACTGGTACCTCAGGTGGAGAGAAAACATCCCATGACACTTATGGAAAAGAGGAGGGAGCGTTTATTTTAAGCATATTTACATAATATGCACACTATTTACAGTATTAGGTACATTATATTTTTCAGTAATCACATTTCAGTCTTCCATTTATGCATAAGGTCAGTACTCTAGTTTACATTTTGACCCCCACTCCATTGTCCAAAGTCCCAGCATTGCTACCAAAGTCCCATTTCCCATTAAACAGTATTTCTTTCACTCGTTGATTCCAGATAGTCCAAACTACATTAAATATTTTTTATCCATATTATATATTCCTTGTTTCTATTTTCATAAAAAACATGCAATCGTGTCCATGTTTACATCACCCACACCCTTTATATGATCAAAGTATTTCAAATTACATATTTTTCTCATAACTTCACAACTGTGTTTTATTTCAGAAATACATGCAGTGTTGTTTCAATTTCTTTACAATAAATCCGTGTTCTTACTTCTTGTTTTTTCTATGGTAAATTGGTCTTCACTGGTAATTTATTTATAGTCACTCTCCCCAAAAAAAGTCTTGGCATTCTACCATATTCTTAACTCTTTCTGTTCTTGCTTTTATAGCTTTCTCTTTCTCATTCTCCACATCCCTCTGAGGTACACATAATAATACTTACACATAACATTTGTATACTCTGTTTTTCTTTTATTTTTAATTTCATTCATTTTTATTTTCCACAATACTATCTTTTCCTGCAAAGTTGCAGTTCAGCATTTATGCACTCTCTTGCTCTTTTCAAACTTTGTACTAGGCTAGCTTCCATTCTTTCTCATACTTTTCATTTCATACTCTAGTTAGCAATTAATACTTCGTACTAGGCTAGCTTCCATTCTTTCTCATACTTTTCATTTTATACTCTAGTTAGTAATTAATACTTTGTACTAGGCTAGCTTCCATTCTTTCTCATACTTTTCATTTTATACTCTAGTTAGTAATTAATACTTTGTACTAGGCTAGCTTCCATTCTTTTTCATACTTTTCGTTTTATACTCTAGTTAGTAATTAATACTTTGTAATAGGCTGGCTTCCATTCTTTCTCATACTTTTCATTTTATACTCTAGTTAGTAGTTAGTAATTAATACTTTGTTCTAGGCTAGCTTCCATTCTTTCTCATACTTTTCGTTTTATACTCTAGTTAGTAATTAATACTTTGTACTAGGCTAGCTTCCATTCTTTCTCATACTTTTCATTTTATACTCTAGTTAGTAATTAATACTTTGTACTAAACTAGCTTCCATTCTTTCTCATACTTTTCATTTTATACTCTAGTTAGTAATTAATACTTTGTACTAGGCTAGCTTCCATTCTTTCTCATACTTTTCATTTTATACTCTAGCTAGTAATTAATACTTTGTACTAGGCTAGCTTCCATTCTTTCTCATACTTTTAATTTTATACTCTAGTTAGTAGTTAGTAATTAATACTTTGTACTAGGCTAGCTTCCATTCTTTCTCATACTTTTCATTTTATACTCTAGTTAGTAATTAATACTTTGTACTAGGCTAGCTTCCATTCTTTCTCATACTTTTCATTTTATACTCTAGTTATTAATTAATACTTCGTACTAGGTTAGCTTCCATTCTTTCTCATACTTTTCATTTTATACTCTAGTTAGTAATTAATACTTTGTACTAGGCTAGCTTCCATTCTTTCTCATGCTTTTTGTTTTATACTCTAGTTAGTAATTAATAATTTGTATTAGGCTAGCTTCCATTCTTTCTCATACTTTTTGTTTTATACTCTAGTTAGTATTTAATACTTTGCACTAGGCTAGCTTCCATTCTTTCTCATACTTTTAATTTTATACTCTAGTTAGTAATTAATACTTTGTACTAGGCTAGCTTCCATTCTTTCTCATACTTTTCTTTTTATACTCTAGTTAGTAATTAATACTTTGTACTAGGCTAGCTTCCATTCTTTCTCATACTTTTCATTTTATACTCTAGTTAGTAATTAATACTTCGTACTAGGCTAGCTTCCATTTTTTCTCATACTTTTTGTTTTATACTCTAGTTAGTATTTAATAATTTGTATTAAGCTAGCTTCCATTCTTTCTCATACTTTTTGTTTTATACTCTAGTTAGTAATTAATACTTTGTACTAGGCTAGCTTCCATTCTTTCTCATACTTTTCATTTTATACTTTAGTTCGTAATTAATACTTTGTACTAGGCTAGCTTCCATTCTTTCTCATACTTTTTGTTTTATACTCTAGTTAGTAATTAATACTTCGTACTAGGCTAGCTTCCATTCTTTCTCATACTTTTTGTTTTATACTCTAGTTAGTAATTAATAATTTGTATTAAGCTAGCTTCCATTCTTTCTCATACTTTTTGTTTTATACTCTAGTTAGTAATTAATACTTTGTACTAGGCTAGCTTCCATTCTTTCTCATACTTTTCATTTTATACTCTAGTTAGTAATTAATACTTTGTACTAGGCTAGCTTCCATTCTTTCTCATACTTTTTGTTTTATACTCTAGTTAGTAATTAATACTTCGTACTAGGCTAGCTTTCATTCTTTCTCATACTTTTTGTTTTATACTCTAGTTAGTAATTAATAATTTGTATTAAGCTAGCTTCCATTCTTTCTCATACTTTTCATTTTATACTCTAGTTAGTAATTAATACTTTGTACTAGGCTAGCTTCCATTCTTTCTCATACTTTTCGTTTTATACTCTAGTTAGTAATTAATACTTTGTACTAGGCTAGCTTCCATTCTTTCTCATACTTTTCGTTTTATACTCTAGTTAGTAATTAATAATTTGTTTTAAGCTAGCTTCCATTCTTTCTCATACTTTTTGTTTTATACTCTAGTTAGTAATTAATACTTTGTACTAGGCTAGCTTCCATTCTTTCTCATACTTTTCGTTTTATACTCTAGTTAGTAATTAATACTTTGTACTAGGCTAGCTTCCATTCTTTCTCATACTTTTCGTTTTATACTCTAGTTAGTAATTAATACTTCGTACTAGGCTAGCTTCCATTCTTTCTCATACTTTTATTTTTATACTCTAGTTAGTAATTCATCATTATTATCTTCAACCTCTTAAGGTCTTTGCACCAGTTCAATGAAGCTGCATATACCACAGGATTGATTAGTCCTCCCTCTTCTTTCCCAAGATATAAAGTCCCTCTTTTAACAGGTTTAAGCCTGGAACCCCAAATAAATGAGAATACAAGAGTATAAATTTGTTTTTGTATTCTGATGGTAAACTAAATACACTAATTACACCTTTTTCTTAAATGATAACCTACACGTTCTCCAAAAAACTGTTTCTCGTTTTCTCTAGCATCTTTTTCCATTGTAAAGCTCTTATTTCTTGTTTTCCAAAGTGAATTCCAAATCTGTTATTTCTTCCATATTAAATTCAATTTCTGCTGTATCTCCTGACTTAACCAACCATTTACCAAGACCTTTATTTGGTTACATTCATAGGCAGTAGCACATACATTTTTTACCTTAATACTAATATTGTAAGACTGAAATATTTCCCAGTGCTTTGGCCACGATTTGTTTTAATTTCTTCTTTCTGTGTATAATAATTCTCTAACAATCATAAATAACTCCTGACTTATTCTTCCTTTGACACTATATATCATTTCCTCTATAATGTTATGGGTTTTACCTTCTAGTCTTCTCTGTATAATTTTCATACAAATGTTATGGTCTGGATTATTTAAAACCACTGGTCTCCAATTCTGTATGTCCTTTCTATCCCCTTTTTTCCAAATCATTTTTAAAATACCACTGCATATTTCTTTATACTTAAATCCTTCTTTAAACCATTCATTAAATAACGACAAAAACATATTTTTCCAGAATAATATATTTTTATAGATCTGATATTCCATCAGGTCCTCCTGCTGATTCTATACTGATTTTTGTTAATATTCTGTCAATTTCTTCTAAACATATTTCTCTTCCTAATTCTTTATTATCCTGTTCTGAAAGCATTGGGTCCCTATTAATTATTCGAACGTTTTAAAGTTTGAATGTCATATGGTCAACACCATATGATCGAACTTTAAAAAGTTTGAAGGTGAAAAGCAATGGCTCCGTACAGCACAGAATGGGAAAATTTCCCTTTTCTGCACTGAAGTTTGATCTCGGAGTTGGTATATTTAAGTAGGGTCTATATTAGAACACCGAACATTCAAAATGTCGAGTGTTCTAATATCGAACCCTACCAATCAAAAATACCAAACAACGAACATTCCAAAACACATACACATAACACAAGCACACCAAACAAACAGCAATCCACACACATACACCTAAACTCTTACACCTAACCCTACACTAAACTATACACACACCACTAACTATCCACTTACCTTAACCCAAACTCTAACCCTAAGGTCCATCACTATCGCACACTCACCTCACTCACGCCCTAACCCTAACCCCCCTAACCCACTCTAACCCTCATGTCCACACAAGTGCACACATACCTAACCTGCACTCATTCACAGACGTACATGAACCCAACCCGTAACTTTCCACCAGAGCGCTGAAAATACCAAAGCAACAGAAACGGACAACCGAATTCTTTCCCTAGGAAAAAAATTGTTTTTCTGCTTCTTCGATATTTTCAGCGTTCACTGAAAATGGTTCAATATTAGAACACTCAACATTTTAAATGTTTGGTGTTCTAATATAGACCCTTTAAGTAGGGGGTGTGGGGGGTGCAGGGAGACTTGCCCCACCCCCCCCTGCTAAGAGCATTGAGGTATGTTTTTTTTTTAATTTTTTATTATATTTTCGATGTTTCAAACTTTGCTCATATGTTGTCGAGGATATGAGGTTCGAAGTTTTGAAACTTTGAATATATAATATAGACCCAAAGCATCTTTACCTTCCACTGCAGGTACACTAAAAAGTCTCACCTAATTTTTCCATCTAAGAATCTCAAAATAACTATTAACTATTCCATTTACCTGGACTGGTGTAAGGGCCAAGAGGGCAACCATCTGAAATGTTGGGACCCACTAGAACATGTCCAAAAATGCAGAGACTGAGTGGCCAAAAGACTGGACTTACGTATACTAAGTCCGAGAAGCCATTCCTCAGAATATTCCCATTTCCAAGGTATGGGGATCTCAGAGTTGGGATATATATATACAAGTTCAGGGGGTGTGGGGGCTTGTCCCCTTGCAAAAAGACGTTTTGTGGAGAAGAACAATTTTTGAAATTCCCTCTTTTCATGTGTTTTCAGTCTTTGTTTCAGCTTTTTAGCACTTGGTACCCTAAGTGCCAATATTCCTACAGGGAGCTGAGAAGAAGATCTGACATACAAACTGAGCATACCCATTGTGAATGTCCAGGGTAACAACTCAATCAAGATAAACATTTATTTAAACACTGACAATTGGATAGTAAATTGTATATTTACGCCCTGTCTGGCCCCTATGTCCCTTATGGACACAGGCGTAACTAACACTCCACCTACAAATTCTTAGCTACTGCCTGCTAACATGCCCCCCCCTTTCCAGTATGATAATTGGGACCCAAATGGTTTGGGTGCATGGCTAGTTTTGTAAGGGCCTCTAGTGGTTATTAGACAAGTAACAACCTATGAACTAAACAACAGAGTAATATATCCTTAAATAAAGTTTCAAAGAAAGTGCTGTTAAGAACCATTGTAAACATCCGCTCTTTCCTTTCCAGATGATCTCCTAGAGTGTTAGACTGTCATGAAGATAAAGGTGAAACCCTTACCCAAAAAAAGCAAATAGAAAACAAGATGGCTAAGGATAAAAAGCTGAAATCATCACATAATCAAACAATACATATACATATCTTATGTCGAACTTGTCTTGCCCATATGCTTTCAACGCTACAACGTCTACGATGTATGGTCCACACTGATGACACAAATGTGACAAGTTGGCCACACTATTGCACTGCTGGTGGGTCTGTCCACATTTCCATCAGTGGTGGACAGAAACATAAAAGGAAATATAATTCTAACTAAAAATATCAATATCACACCAGCCAGTGTCATTCTAACTAAAAACATCAGTTTTAAGTCACTGGAATAAGTAATTTCATATGTTTCTAGTTAAGGAATAACGGAAAACATCCTTACATACTATGAACCCGGAAACAATGGCTACGTTAAAATCATAGCTATTACTTTGTATATAATGAAGAACAAACATCCTTACATACTATGAACCCGGAAACAATGGCTATGTTAAAATCATAGCTATTACTCTGTATATAATGAAGAACAAACATCCTTACATACTATGAACCCGGAAACAATGGCTACGTTAAAATCATAGCTATTACTTTGTATATAATGAAGAACAAACATCCTTACATACTATGAACCCGGAAACAATGGCTACGTTAAAATCATAGCTATTACTTTGTATATAATGAAGAACAAATTGGGATAGGGTGGTGAAGAAATTGTGAACTATGAACCTATAAACCAAATAAAACACATATATATGTATATCCAGACTGTCTTGTTTCTGGAAAATTGCATACTGACATGGCTTCTGAACATGCAGCTTGAGAAGAGGACAGGAGGAGTCACCCAGATATCAGCCAGCACATTTATTTCTGGGGTGTGAATTACTAAAAGGGTGAGTGCTACATTTACAGCCAACCGAAAAACATGCACTGTATCTCTGCACAGCAGTAGGGAATGACCACATGTCAGCTTACTTAATTACATACCACTACCTGGAACTCATGTTGGACCAAATTAAGGGGGGTCCCCAGATTTAGCTCTTCCTTCAAGGTCCTGATAGCTCCAAATAGCTGACGTAGGGACCCTCTTAAAAGGAGCTGCATCCTCTGACATCAGACACGTTGGTCCTGATTAGCATAAACTATATACTGTCTCAGAAACGAAAAACACCATTCTGTGCAGGCACATTCATTTATGGGTAACAGCCCCCACCCCACCATCCTGCATAGACACATTCCTTTATGGATAAAACAGCCCTAACCACACCAATCATGTGCAGGCTCATTCCTTTATGGATAACAGCCCCCACTACACCATTCCTAACCCAGTGCAAGTGCAAGTTGGACAACTGGATGGGAAACAGAAAATTCATCCCTGGTTTGGCACCTATGTCTCTAATGGACACAGGCAACCTGTAAATGTTTCATCTCCCAGGCCCCTGCTTGTAAGTGTTTCATCTCCCAACCCCCTGCTTACACTTATCAAAGGTATCAGAAATTGTCAGAGATTTTGGATACATGGCTAGGCTTTAAAAGGCCCTTGTGGTCGTTAGCCTAGTAAACACCTATGAACCTTGTGATAAGTAATGGTCCCACCACTGCCAACCAATATGCGACATTCCCACACTAGGCCAGTAATCAAGGAGCCTGAATCCTCACTACTGACACCGGAGGGGACGTTCACTTGGAATGCAAATGGATGCAGTCAGTATTTCCAGATGCAGACCTGTCTGTATCAAGTACAATTTCCCCTTAAGAGGACACAGGGAGCACACTCAGCCTGGGGTCTGGATTTCTCAGGTCTATATTATATGAATGAAAGTTCATAATCTCGAATGCTCTTAATAGCGAAAATGCCAGACCTTAAACTCCTTATTGTGGGGAGGCTGCACCCCCCGCGCCCCCCGCTAAATATATATATATATATATATATATATATATATATATATATATATACCAACTCTGAGAAAGCACTACAGTGAGGAAAGGGCAAATATTCCGACCTTCACTGTACTGCATTCCCACAAGGAGCTCTTCCAGGTCCGGCATTTTTGCTCTTCAGAGCGTTTGAGACTATGAACTTTCATTCATATAATATAGACCCGATTTCTCTATATCTGTTTTCCTACAGGTTCCCAATAAGACTCCCCACTGGTACAGCTGTAGGGTTAGGTCCTCAGCTGAGTTTCCAAGCCAAGTGTTCCAGCACCCACTCTGTAAACCCAGTGCTTTGTGTCCCTGCTACAAGCAGCTGACACAGACACACAGAGATTTGATTCTACACACACACACACACACACACACACACACACACACACACACACACACACACACACACACACACACACACACACACACCACACACACACACCTGGGAAAGGCTGGAACAGATTTACCTGCTGTGTCCCCTTCTGCCCAGAGTATAAGGTATTTATCACCATCACCAGACACTCCACAATCAGCTACTCTAAGGCCCTTAACAAAAGGTGTCCAGTTATACCATGTAATATTAATACTAATACGAATGGTAGTAGTTGACCAAGATGGCTAGGCCCACACAGTGTCACCAAATAAATATAAGCACTCTCAAAGGTTAAGTTCCCCTATGATCGGTAGTCCTAAGCCATTATTTACAGTGATCCCAGCTGAGAGATGCTGAGACTGCAGCAGCTATGATCACAAGCAGTGTTCCTGCACCATTATGTACAGCGAGTCCTGTTATGGTAGAATGATATTGCTTTGAGTGAGTTCCCCTCCCACTGCCAGCACGCCTGTACCATTATCTGTAGTGATCCCTGCTGGGAGGAGGTTGAACTGCAATAGCTGTGAGCTCCTCACCTACTCAGTGCTCCTACACCATTACCTATAGTGGCCCCTGCTGGGATAGGGTGAGACAGCAGTAGCTATGACCTATCTTATAATTTATCTAGATGCACATCTACATAGACTGATTGACCCCTTGCTGCAAAAGGCTGAGACTGCAATAGTTGTGAACTTTCCTTATACAATGTTGTTACACTGCTACCTGTAGTGACACCTGGTGGGAGAAAGTGGGACTGCAGTAGCTGTAAGCTTCCTCTATTCAGTGATCTTACATTATTAACATTAAACCTCTCTGGCAGCAGAGATTGAGACTGCATTAACAGTAGTAGCTACAAATTCCCTCTCACAGTTAGTATTCCTACACTATTGCTTTCATTGATTTTTGCTAGTGGCATCTGGAAATGCTGTAATTGTGACCATCTCATAATCAATACTCCTACATTATTATCGACTGTGACGCCCTGCTGGGACACATACCTCTCAACTCTCCAGATTTTTGCCTCATATTTTTAGTCCATTCCTCTTAAAATATGGGTCTTCTGTCAAATCACTGAAGATTGAAGTCACTAAATAATGACAAACATTTGAGATTCAGACTGCATAGCCTTCAGAAAATGTTTGCTAACACACCTCCTGTTATTGCAGCAACTTTCTAAGTTTAAAAGAGCATTATTTAAAATCTGTCCCTATTTTGGTGCTTTTGTCCCCCCATTATTGTAAGCTTTGTCCACATTTCTTCTGCTAAGAGGTTAAAACGTGTGGTGGGACATTGTAGGACTGCAGTAACTGTGAGCTCCCCAAAATACGTTTCTACATTACCTACAGTAACCACTGCTGGCTGAAGCTGGGCCTGCAGTAACTGTGAACTTCCCCACAGAGTTCCTACATTACTTACACTGACCTCTGCTAACAAAGGCAGGTACTACAGTAACTCTGAATTCCACACAATCAGTATTCTTCATTAACTGTATGACATGACCCCTGCTGGAAGAATCTTTACCCTTCTTATGCTTAGTTAGCTACACTGAGTGGAGCGGACATGTTACCTTACACCCACTGAGTTAGTGCACCTGCACAAGTTGGTATGCTGATCTTAATGTGAGGGGTGTAAACTGGGTTACTGCCCTATCCAGCATGTACATATGGATGTCACATCTACATTAAAGTATGTGCTCTTTGTCAACTTCCAGTAATACAATAAGAGGTGCATATTCTAGAAGTCCACATAATCTAGCTTGGTTTGTTGTCTGCTTTTCTTAGCACATTTTCTGAATTAGCAAGTTTTTCTTTTGAAATCATCACATTTGAATGAGCACCACTGCCATCTGAGCCCTTATCTCTGACACATCGCTTCATCCTGTAACTACACTCAGATATACAGTATAAGTGATGTCACAAGAAAAGTTCCTGTAAATACACTCTGATATACAGTATAAGTGATGTCACAAGGACAGCTCCTGTAACAAAACTCTGATATAGAGTATAAGTGATGCACAAGGACAGCTCCTGTAACTACAGTCTGATATACAGTGTAAGTGATGTCACAAGGACAGCTCCAGTAACTACAGTCTAATATACAGTGTAAGTGATGTCACAAGGACTGGTCCTGTAACTAGACTCCGATACACAGTATAAGTGATGTCACAAGGACAGCTCCTGTAACTGCAGTCCGATATACAGTATAACTGATGTGACAACAACAGCTCATGTAACTACACTTGGATATACATTATAAGTGATTTCACAAGGACAGCTCCTGTAACTAAACTCTGATATACAGTAGAAGTGATGCCACAAGGACAGCACCTTTATCTACACTCAGATATACACTATGTGATGTCATAATGACAGCTCCTGTTACTACACTCTGATTTACACTATAAGTGATGCCACAAGGACACTGCTTGTAACTACAGTCTGATATGCAGTATAAGTGATGTCACAAGGACAGCTACTGTAACTACAGTCTAATATACAGTATAAGTGATGCCATCAGGATAGCTCCTGTTAATACAGTCTGATATACGGTTTAAGTGATATCACAAGGACAGCTCCTGTAACTACATTCTGATATACAGTGCAAGTGATGTCACAAGGACAGCACCTGTAACTACACTTCGATGTACAGTATAAGTGATGTCACAAGGACAGCTTCTGTAACTATAGTCTGATATACATTACAAGTGATGTGACAAGGACAGCTCCTGTAACTACACTCTGATATACAGTAAAAGTGATGTCACAAGGACAGCTCCTGTAACTACACTCTGATATGCAGTATTAGTGATGTGACAAGGACAGATCCTGTAACTACACTACGATAAACAGTAAAAGTGATGTCACAAGAACAGCTCCTATATCTACACTCTGATAGACAGTGTAAGTAATGTTGCAAGGACAGCTACTGTAACTACACTCTGATATATAGTATGAGTGATGTGACAAGGAGAGATCCTGCAACTACACTCTGATATACAGTATAAGTGATGTCACAAGGACATCTCCTGTAACTACAGTCTGCTATACAGTGTAAGTGATGTGACAAGGACAGCTCCGGTAACTACACTCCAATATAGAGTATAAGTGATGTGACAAAGAAAACTCCTGTAACTACACTCTGATATACACTATAAGTGATGTCACAAGGAAAACGTCTGTAACTACACTCCGATATACAGTATAAGTAATGTCACAAAGACAGCTCATGTAACTACACTCTGATATACAGTATAAGTGATGTCACAAGGACAGCTCCTGTAACTGCAGTCCGATATACAGTATAACTGATGTGACAACAACAGCTCATGTAACTACACTTGGATATACATTATAAGTGATTTCACAAGGACAGCTCCTGTATCTAAACTCTGATGTACAGTAGAAGTGATGCCACAAGGACAGCACCTTTATCTACACTCAGATATACACTATAAGTGATGTCATAATGACAGCTCCTGTTACTACACTCTGATTTACAGTATAAGTGATGCCACAAGGACACTGCTTGTAACTACAGTCTGATATGCAGTATAAGTGATGTCACAAGGACAGCTACTGTAACTACAGTCTAATATACAGTATAAGTGATGCCACAAGGATAGCACCTGTTAATACAGTCTGATATACGGTTTAAGTGATATCACAAGGACAGCTCCTGTAACTACATTCTGATATACAGTGCAAGTGATGTAACAAGGACAGCACCTGTAACTACACTTCAATTTACAGTATAAGTGATGTCACAAGGACAGCTTCTGTAACTATAGTCTGATATACATTACAAGTGATGTGACAAGGACAACTCCTGTAACTACACTCTGATATACAGTAAAAGTGATGTCACAAGGACAGCTCCTGTAACTACACTCTGATATGCAGTATAAGTGATGTGACAAGGACAGATCCTGTAACTACACTATGATAAACAGTAAAAGTGATGTCACAAGAACAGCTCCTATATCTACACTCTGATAGACAGTGTAAGTAATGTCGCAAGGACAGCTCCTGTAACTACACTCTGATATATATAGTATGAGTGATGTGACAAGGAGAGATCCTGCAACTACACTCTGATATACAGTATAAGTGATGTCACAAGGACATCCCCTGTAACTACAGTCTGCTATACAGTGTAAGTGATGTGACAAGGACAGCTCCGGTAACTACACTCCAATATAGAGTATAAGTGATGTGACAAAGAAAACTCCTGTAACTACACTCTGATATACACTATAAGTGATGTCACAAGGAGAACTCCTGTAACTACACTCCGATATACAGTATAAGTGATGTCACAAAGACAGCTCATGTAACTACACTCTGATATACAGTATAAGTGATGTCACAAGGACAACTCCTGTAACTACACTCTGATATACATCATAGTGATTTCACAAGGACAGCTCCTGTAACTACACTCTGATATACAGTAGAAATGATGCCACAAGGACAGCACCTTTATCTACACTCAGATATACACTATAAGTGATGTCATAATGACAGCTCCTGTTACTACACTCTGATTTACAGTATAAGTGATGCCACAAGGACAGCTCCTGTAACTACATTCTGAAATACAGTGTAAGTGATGTCACAAGGACAGCTACTATAACTACAGTCTCATATACAGTATAAGTGATGCCACAAGGATAGCTCCTGTTAATACAGTCTGATATATGGTTTAAGTGATATCACAAGGACAGCTCCTGTAACTACACTCTGGTATACAGTGTAATTAATGTCGCAAGGACAGCTCCTGTAACTACACTCTGATATATATTATGAGTGATGTGACAAGGAAAGCTCCTGTAACTACACTTTGATATACACTATAGTGTAAGTGATGTCACACAGAGAACTCCGGTAACTACACTCCGATATACAGTATAAGTGATGTCACAAAGACAGCTCATGTAACTACACTCTGATATACAGTATAAGTGATGTCACAAGGACAGCTCCTGTAACTGCAATCCGATATACAGTATAACTGATGTGACAAGGACAGCTCATGTAACTACACTCTGATATACAATCAAAGTGATAACACAAGGCCAGCTCCTGTAACTACACTCCAATATACAGTGTAAGTGATGTCACAGGGACAGCTCCTGTAACTACACTCTGATATAGAGTATAAGTGATGTCACAAGGACAGCTCCTGTAACTACACTCTGATATACAGTATCAGTGATGTCACAAGGACAGCTCCTGTAACTACACTCCGACATACAGTATAGGTGATGTGACAAGGACAGCACCTGTAACTACATTTCGATGTACAGTATAAGTGATGTCACAAGGACAGCTTCTGTAACTATAGTCTGATATACATTACAAGTGATGTGACAAGGACAGCTCCTGTTACTACACTCTGATATACAGTAAAAGTGATGTCACAAGGACAGCTCCTGTAACTACACTCTGATATACAGTAAAAGTGATGTCACAAGGACAGCTCCTGTAACTACACTCTGATATGCAGTATAAGTGATGTGACAAGGACAGATCCTGTAACTACACTCTGATATACAGTATAAGTAATGTCACAAGGACAGCTCCTGTAACTACACTCTGATATACAGTATAAGTAATGTCGCAAGGACAGCTCCTGTAACTAGACTCTGATATATAGTATGAGTGATGTGACAAGGAGAGATCCTGCAACTACACTCTGATGTACAGTATAAGTGATGTCACAAGGACATCCCCTGTAACTACAGTCTGCTATACAGTGTAAGTGATGTGACAAGGACAGCTCCGGTAACTATGCTCCAATATAGAGTATAAGTGATGTGACAAAGAAAACTCCTGTAACTAGACTCTGATATACACTATAAGTGATGTCACAAGGGGAACTCCTGTAACTACACTCTGATATACAGTATAAGTAATGTCAAAAAGACAGCTCATGTAACTACACTCTGATATACAGTATAAGTAATGTCACAAAGACAGCTCATGTAACTACACTCTGATATACAGTATAAGTAATGTCACAAAGACAGCCCATGTAACTACACTCTGATATACAGTATGTGATGTCACAAGGACAGCTCCTGTAACTGCAGTCCGATATACAGTATAACTGATGTGACAACAACAGCTCATCTAACTACACTCGGATATAAATTATAAGTGATTTCACAAGGACAACTCCTGTAACTAAACTCTGATATACAGTAGAAGTGATGCCACAAGGACAGCACCTTTATCTACACTCAGATATACACTATAAGTGATGTCATAATGACAGCTCCTGTTACTACACTCTGATTTACAGTATAAGTGATGCCACAAGGACACCACTTGTAACTACAGTCTGATATGCAGTATAAGTGATGTCACAAGGACAGCTACTGTAACTACAGTCTGATATACAGTATAAGTGATGCCACAAGGATAGGTCCTGTTAATACTGTCTGATATACGGTTTAAGTGATGTCACAAGGACAGCACCTGTAACTACACTCTGATATACAGTGCAAGTGATGTCACAAGGACAGCTCCTGTAACTACACTCTGGTATGCAGTGTAAGTGATGTTGCAAGGACATCTCCTGTAACTACACTCTGATATACAATATAAGTGATGTCACAAGGATGGCTCCTTTAACTACAGTCTGATATACAGTACAAGTCATGTTACAAGGACAGCTCCTGTAACTACAGTCTTGTATACAGTATAGACCAACCAGAACAAAATAATAAAGAGTACACCACACTGGTAACTGAACTGGAACACTGTTTTTCTTTCTGGTTGGTGTTTACTGGTTTACTTTACCCTTCATGTGGTGAAGTTTATGTTTTTTTGATATACAGTATAAGTGATGTCATAAGGACAGCTCCTGCAAATACAGTCTGATATATAGTATAAATAATGTCACAAGCACAGCACCTGTAACTACAGTCTGATGCAAAGTATAAGTGATGTCAAAAGGACAGCTCCTGTAACTACACTGTGATACATGGGATACGTGATGTCACAAGGACAGCTCCTGACACTACACTGATAGACAGTATAACTGATGTCACAAGAACAGCTCCTGTAACTACACTCTGATATACAGTATAAGTGATGTCACAAGGGCAGCTCCTGAAACTAAACTCTGCTATACAGTTTAAGTGATGTCACAAGAACAGCTCCTGTAACTACACTCTGATAAGTGATGTCACAAGGTGAGCTCCTGTAACTACACTCAAATATACAGCATAAGTGATGTCACAAGGACAGCTCCTGTTACTACAATCCGATATACACTATAAGTGATGTCAGTAAAGGCAGCTCCTGTAACTGCAGTCTGATATACAGTATAAGTGTTCACGTGGGTTTCCTCCGGGTACTCTGGTTTCCTCCCACATTCCAAAACATGCATCTGGAGCATTTCTCCCCGGGCCACCACTGAAAACAGGCTCTGTGGATCCTAGTCGAACTTTCCCGGTCAACAAATGTTAAATAAATGAAAAAATAAATAAATAAATAAGTGATGTGACAAGGACAGCATCTGAAACGTACACTCCGATGTACAGTATAAGTGATGTCAAAAGGACAGTTCCTGTAACTACACTCTGATATACAGTATAAGTGATGCCACAAGAACAGTTACTGTAACTACACTCTGATATACAGTATAAGAGATGCCACAAGGACAGCTCCTGTAACTACACTGTGATATACAGTATAACTGATGTCACAAGGAAAGCAGCTGCAACAATACTCCGATACACAGTATAAGTGATGCCACAAGGACAATTCCTTCAAATACACCCTGATATATAGTATAAGTGATGTAATAAGGACAGCTCCTGCAATTAAATCTGATATACAGTGAAAGTGATGTGAGAAGGACAACTCCAGTATCTACAATCAGATATACAGTATAGGTGATGTCACAAGGACAGCTCCTGTTAGTACACTCCAATATAAAGTATAAGTGATGCCACAAGGACAGCTCCTGTAACTACAATCTGATATATAGTATAAATGAAGTCACAAGGACAGCTGCGGTAACTACAGTCTGATATGAAGTATAAGTGATGCCACAATGACAGCTCTGGTAACTACAGTCTGATATACAGTATAAATGATGCCACAATGATAGCTCCTGTAAATAAAGTCTGATATACACTATAACTGATGTCACAAGGACAGCTGCTGTAACTACACTCTGATATACAGTATAAGTAATGTCGCAAGGACAGCTCCTGTAACCACACCCTGATATACTGTATGAGTGATGTGACAAGGAGAGCTCCTGCAACTACACTCTGATATACAGTATAAATTATGTCACAAGTACAGCTCCTACAACTACAATCTGATATATAGTATAAGTGATGCCGCAAGGGCAGCTCCTGTAACTACAATCTGCTATACAGTGTAAGTGATGTCACAAGGACAGCTCCTATAACTACTCTCTGATATACAGTGCAAGTGATGTCACAAGGACAGCTCCTGCAACTACACTCCAATATACAGTATAAGTAATGCCACAAGGACAGTTCCTGTAACTACACTCTGATACACAGTAAAAGTGATGTCACAAGGACAGCTCCTATAACTACAGTTTGAAATATAATGTAAGTGATGCGAGAAGGAGAGTTCTTGTAACTACACTCTAATATACAGTACACGTGATGCCACAAGGACAGCATCCTGTAACTACACTCCGATATATAGTACGTGATGTCACAAGGACAGCTCCTGCAACTACATTCTGATATATAGTATAAGTGATGCCACAAGGACAGCACCTGTAACTAAACTCAGATATACAGTATAAGTGATGCCCAATAACTGTTCCTGTAACTAAACTCTGATATAGAGTATAAGTGATGTCACAAGGACAGCTCCTGTAACTACACTCCAATATACAGTATAGGTGATGTGACAAGGACAGCACCTGTAACTTCACTTCGATGTACAGTATAAGTGATGTCACAAGGAGAGCTTCTATAACTATAGTCTGATATACATTACAAGTGATGTGACAAGGACAGCTCCTGTTACTACACTCTGATATACAGTAAAAGTGATGTCACAAGGACAGCTCCTGTAACTACACTCTGATATACAGTATAAGTGATGTGACAAGGACAGATCCTGTAACTACACTCTGATATGCAGTATAAGTGATGTGACAAGGACAGATCCTGTAACTATACTACGTTAAACAGTAAAAGTGATGTCACAAGGACAGCTCTTGTAACTATACTCTGATATACAGTATACGTGATGTCACAAGGACAGCTAATGTATCAACACTCAGATATACAGTATAAGCAATGTCACAAGGTCAACTACTGTAACCACACCCAGATATATAGTATGAGTGATGTGACACGGAGAGCTCCTGCAATTACACTCTGATATACAGTACAAATGATGTCACAAGGACAGCCCCTACAACTACAATCTGATATACAGTATAAGTGATGTCACAAGGACAGTTCCTGTAACTACAGTCTGCTATGCAGTGTAAGTGATGTGGCAAGGACAGCTCCTGTAACTACACTCTGATATAGCGTATAAGTGATGTCACAAGGACAGCTCCTGCAACTACACTCTGATATACAGTATCAGTGATGTCACAAGGACAGCTCCTGTAACTACACTCCGACATACAGTATAGGTGATGTGACAAGGACAGCACCTGTAACTACATTTCGATGTACAGTATAAGTGATGTCACAAGGACAGCTTCTGTAACTATAGTCTGATATACATTACAAGTGATGTGACAAGGACAGCTCCTGTTACTACACACTGATATACAGTAAAAGTGATGTCACAAGGACAGCTCCTGTAACTACACTCTGATATACAGTAAAAGTGATGTCACAAGGACAGCTCCTGTAACTACACTCTGATATGCAGTATAAGTGATGTGACAAGGACAGATCCTGTAACTACACTCTGATATACAGTATAAGTAATGTCGCAAGGACAGCTCCTGTAACTAGACTGATATATAGTACGAGTGATGTGACAAGGAGGGATTGTGCAACTACACTCTGATATACAGTATATGTGATGTCACAAGGACATCCCCTGTAACTACAGTCTGCTATACAGTGTAAGTGATGTGACAAGGACACCTCCAGTAACTACGCTCCAATATAGAGTATAAGTGATGTGACAAAGAAAACTCCTGTAACTACACTCTGATATACACTATAAGTGATGTCACAAGGAGAACTCCTGTAACTACACTCCGATATACAGTATAAGTAATGTCACAAAGACAGCTCATGTAACTACACTCTGATATACAGTATAAGTGATGTCACAAGGATAGCTCTTGTAACTGCAGTCCGATACACAGTATAACTGATGTGACAACAACAGCTCATGTAACTACACTTGGATATACATTATAAGTGATTTCACAAGGACAGCACCTTTATCTACACTCAGATATACACTATAAGTGATGTCATAATGACAGCTCCTGTTACTACACTCTGATTTACAGTATAAGTGATGCCACATGGACACTGCTTGTAACTACAGTCTGATATGCAGTATAAGTGATGTCACAAGGACAGCTACTGTAACTACAGTCTAATATACAGTATAAGTGATGCCACAAGGATAGCTCCTGTTAATACAGTCTGATATACGGTTTAAATGATATCACAAGGACAGCTCCTGTAACTACATTCTGATATACAGTGCAAGTGATGTCACAAGGACAGCACCTGTAACTACACTTCGATGTACAGTATAAGTGATGTCACAGGGACAGCTTCTGTAACTATAGTCTGATATACATTACAAGTGATGTGACAAGGACAGCTCCTGTAACTACACTCTGATATACAGTAAAAGTGATGTCACAAGGACAGCTCCTGTAACTACACTCTGATATGCAGTATAAGTGGTGTGACAAGGACAGATCCTGTAACTACACTACGATAAACAGTAAAAGTGATGTCACGAGAACAGCTCCTATATCTACACTCTGATAGACAGTGTAAGTAATGTCGCAAGGACAGCTCCTGTAACTACACTCTGATATATATAGTATGAGTGATGTGACAAGGAGAGATCCTGCAACTACACTCTGATATACAGTATAAGTGATGTCACAAGGACATCCCCTGTAACTACAGCCTGCTATACAGTGTAAGTGATGTGACAAGGAGAGCTCCGGTAACTACACTCCAATATAGAGTATAAGTGATGGGACAAAGAAAACTCCTCTAACTACACTCCGATATACAGTATAAGTGATGTCACAAAGACAGCTCATGTAACTACACTCTGATATATGGTATAAGTGATGTCACAAGGACAACTCCTGTAACTACACTCTGATATACATTATAGTGATTTCACAAGGACAGCTCCTGTAACTACACTCTGATATACAGTAGAAGTGATGCCACAAGGACAGCACCTTTATCTACACTCAGATATACACTATAAGTGATGTCATAATGACAGCTCCTGTTACTACACTCTGATTTACAGTATGAGTGATGCCACAAGGACAGCTCCTGTAACAACATTCTGATATACAGTGTAAGTGATGTCACAAGGACAGCTACTGTAACTACAGTCTCATATACAGTATAAGTGATGCCACAAGGATGGCTCCTGTTAATACAGTCTGATATATGGTTTAAGTGATATCACAAGGACAGCTCCTGTAACTACACTCTGGTATACAGTGTAATTAATGTCGCAAGGACAGCTTCTGTAACTACACTCTGATATATAGTATGAGTGATGTGACAAGGAAAGCTCATATAACTACACTCTGATATACAATCAAAGTGATAACACAAGGCCAGCTCCTGTAACTACACTCCAATATACAGTATAAGTGATGTCACAGGGACAGCTCCTGTAACTACACTCTGATATAGAGTATAAATGATGTCACAAGGACAGCTCCTGTAACTACACTCTGATATACAGTATCAGTGATGTCACAAGGACAGCTCCTGTAACTACACTCCGACATACAGTATAGGTGATGTGACAAGGACAGCACCTGTAACTACATTTCGATGTACAGTATAAGTGATGTCACAAGGACAGCTTCTGTAACTATAGTCTGATATACATTACAAGTGATGTGACAAGGACAGCTCCTGTTACTACACTCTGATATACAGTAAAAGTGATGTCACAAGGACAGCTCCTGTAACTACACTCTGATATACAGTAAAAGTGATGTCACAAGGACAGCTCCTGTAACTACACTCTGATATGCAGTATAAGTGATGTGACAAGGACAGATCCTGTAACTACACTCTGATATACAGTATAAGTAATGTCACAAGGACAGCTCCTGTAACTACACTCTGATATACAGTATAAGTAATGTCGCAAGGACAGCTCCTGTAAGTAGACTCTGATATATAGTACGAGTGATGTGACAAGGAGGGATCGTGCAACTACACTCTGATATACAGTATATGTGATGTCACAAGGACATCCCCTGTAACTGCAGTCTGCTATACAGTGTAAGTGATGTGACAAGGACAGCTCCAGTAACTACACTCCAATATAGAGTATAAGCGATGTGACAAAGAAAACTCTTGTAACTACACTCTGATATACACTATAAGTGATGTCACAAGGAGAACTCCTGTAACTACACTCCGATATACAGTATAAGTGATGTCACAAAGACAGCTCATGTAACTACACTCTGATATACAGTATAAGTGATGTCACAAGGACAGCTCCTGTTACTACAATGTGATATACAGTATATGTGATGTCACAAGGACATCCCCTGTAACTACAGTCTGCTATACAGTGTAAGTGATGTGACAAGGACAGCTCCAGTAACTACGCTCCAATATAGAGTATAAGTGATGTGACAAAGAAAACTCCTGTAACTACACTCCGATATACACTATAAGTGATGTCACAAGGAGAACTCCTGTAACTACACTCCGATATACAGTATAAGTAATGTCACAAAGACAGCTCATGTAACTACACTCTGATATACAGTATGAGTGATGTCACAAGGACAGCTCCTGTAACTGCAGTCCGATATACAGTATAACTGATGTGACAACAACAGCTCATGTAACTACACTTAGATATACAGTATAAGTGATTTCACAAGGACAGCTCCTGTAACTAAACTCTGATATCCAGTAGAAGTGATGCCACAAGGACAGCACCTTTATCTACACTCAGATATACACTATAAGTAATGTCATAATGACAGCTCCTGTTACTACACTCTAATTTACAGTATAAGTGATGCCAAAAGGACACTGCTTGTAACTACAGTCTGATATGCAGTATAAGTGATGTCACAAGGACAGCTACTGTAACTACAGTCTAATATACAGTATAAGTGATGCCACAAGGATAGCTCCTGTTAATACAGTCTGATATACGGTTTAAGTGATGTCACAAAGACAGCTCGTGTAACTACACTCTGATATACAGTATAAGTGATGTCACAAGGACAACTCCTGTAACTACACTCTGATATACATTATAGTGATTTCACAAGGACAGCTTCTGTAACTACACTCTGATATACAGTAGAAGTGATGCCACAAGGACAGCAACTTTATCTACACTCAGATATACACTATAAGTGATGTCATAATGACAGCTCCTGTTACTACACTCTGATTTACAGTATAAGTGATGACAACAAGGACAGCGCCTGTAACTACATTCTGATATACAGTGTAAGTGATGTCACAAGGACAGCTACTGTAACTATAGTCTCATATACAGTATAAGTGATGCCACAAGGATAGCTCCTGTTAATACAGTCTGATATATGGTTTAAGTGATATCACAAGGACAGCTCCTGTAACTACACTCTGGTATACAGTGTAATTAATGTCGCAAGGACAGCTCCTGTAACTACACTCTGATATATAGTATGAGTGATGTGACAAGGAAAGCTCCTGTAACTACACTTTGATATACACTATAGTGTAAGTGATGTCACACAGAGAACTCCGGTAACTACACTACAATATACAGTATAAGTGATGTCACAAAGACAGCTCATGTAACTACACTCTGATATACAGTATAAGTGATGTGACAAGGACAGCTCCTGTAACTGCAATCCGATATACAGTATAACTGATGTGACAAGGACAGCTCATGTAACTACACTCTGATATACAATCAAAGTGAAAACACAAGGCCAGCTCCTGTAACTACACTCCAATATACAGTGTAAGTGATGTCACAGGGACAGCTCCTGTAACTACACTCTGATATAGAGTATAAGTGATGTCACAAGGACAGCTCCTGTAACTACACTCTGATATACAGTATCAGTGATGTCACAAGGACAGCTCCTGTAACTACACTCCGACATACAGTATAGGTGATGTGACAAGGACAGCACCTGTAACTACATTTCAATGTACAGTATAAGTGATGTCACAAGGACAGCTTCTGTAACTATAGTCTGATATACATTACAAGTGATGTGACAAGGACAGCTCCTGTTACTACACTCTGATATACAGTAAAAGTGATGTCACAAGGACAGCTCCTGTAACTACACTCTGATATACAGTAAAAGTGATGTCACAAGGACAGCTCCTGTAACTACACTCTGATATGCAGTATAAGTGATGTGACAAGGACAGATCCTGTAACTACACTCTGATATACAGTATAAGTAATGTCACAAGGACAGCTCCTGTAACTACACTCTGATATACAGTATAAGTAATGTCGCAAGGAAAGCTCCTGTAACTAGACTCTGATATATAGTATGAGTGATGTGACAAGGAGAGATCCTGCAACTACACTCTGATGTACAGTATAAGTGATGTCACAAGGACATCCCCTGTAACTACAGTCTGCTATACAGTGTAAGTGATGTGACAAGGACAGCTCCAGTAACTATGCTCCAATATAGAGTATAAGTGATGTGACAAAGAAAACTCCTGTAACTAGACTCTGATATACACTATAAGTGATGTCACAAGGAACTCCTGTAACTACACTCTGATATACAGTATAAGTAATGTCAAAAAGACAGCTCATGTAACTACACTCTGATATACAGTATAAGTAATGTCACAAAGACAGCTCATGTAACTACACTCTGATATACAGTATAAGTAATGTCACAAAGACAGCTCATGTAACTACACTCTGATATACAGTATGTGATGTCACAAGGACAGCTCCTGTAACTGCAGTCCGATATACAGTATAACTGATGTGACAACAACAGCTCATCTAACTACACTCAGATATAAATTATAAGTGATTTCACAAGGACACCTTCTGTAACTAAACTCTGATATACAGTAGAAGTGATGCCACAAGGACAGCACCTTTATCTACACTCAGATATACACTATAAGTGATGTCATAATGACAGCTCCTGTTACTACACTCTGATTTACAGTATAAGTGATGCCACAAGGACACCACTTGTAACTACAGTCTGATATGCAGTATAAGTGATGTCACAAGGACAGCTACCGTAACTACAGTCTGATATACAGTATAAGTGATGCCACAAGGATAGGTCCTGTTAATACTGTCTGATATACGGTTTAAGTGATGTCACAAGGACAGCACCTGTAACTACACTCTGATATACAGTGCAAGTGATGTCACAAGGACAGCTCCTGTAACTACACTCTGGTATGCAGTGTAAGTGATGTTGCAAGGACATCTCCTGTAACTACACTCTGATATACAATATAAGTGATGTCACAAGGATGGCTCCTTTAACTACAGTCTGATATACAGTACAAGTCATGTTACAAGGACAGCTCCTGCAACTACAGTCTTGTATACAGTATAGACCAACCAGAACAAAATAATAAAGAGTATACCACACTGGTAACTGAACTGGAACACTGTTTTTCTTTCTGGTTGGTGTTTACTGGTTTACTTTACCCTTCATGTGGTGAAGTTTATGTTTTTTTGATATACAGTATAAGTGATGTCATAAGGACAGCTCCTGCAAATACAGTCTGATATATAGTATAAATAATGTCACAAGCACAGCACCTGTAACTACAGTCTGATGCAAAGTATAAGTGATGTCAAAAGGACAGCTCCTGTAACTACACTGTGATACACTGGATAAGTGATGTCACAAAGACAGCTCCTGCAACTACACTGATAGACAGTATAACTGATGTCACAAGAACAGCTTCTGTAACTACACTCTGATATACAGTATAAGTGATGTCACAAGGGCAGCTCCTGAAACTAAACTCTGCTATACAGTTTAAGTGATGTCACAAGAACAGCTCCTGTAACTACACTCTGATAAGTGATGTCACAAGGTGAGCTCCTGTAACTACACTCAAATATACAGCATAAGTGATGTCACAAGGACAGCTCCTGTTACTACAATCCGATATACACTATAAGTGATGTCAGTAAAGGCAGCTCCTGTAACTGCAGTCTGATATACAGTATAAGTGTTCACGTGGGTTTCCTCCGGGTACTCTGGTTTCCTCCCACATTCCAAAACATGCATCTGGAGCATTTCTCCCCGGGCCACCACTGAAAACAGGCTCTGTGGATCCTAGTCGAACTTTCCCGGTCAACAAATGTTAAATAAATGAAAAAATAAATAAATAAATAAATAAATAAGTGATGTGACAAGGACAGCATCTGAAACGTACACTCCGATATACAGTATAAGTGATGTCAAAAGGACAGTTCCTGTAACTACACTCTGATATACAGTATAAGTGATGCCACAAGAACAGTTACTGTAACTACACTCTGATATACAGTATAAGAGATGCCACAAGGACAGCTCCTGTAACTACACTGTGATATACAGTATAACTGATGTCACAAGGAAAGCAGCTGCAACAATACTCCGATACACAGTATAAGTGATGCCACAAGGACAATTCCTTCAAATACACCCTGATATATAGTATAAGTGATGTAATAAGGACAGCTCCTGCAATTAAATCTGATATACAGTGAAAGTGATGTGAGAAGGACAGCTCCAGTATCTACAATCAGATATACAGTATAGGTGATGTCACAAGGACAGCTCCTGTTAGTACACTCCAATATAAAGTATAAGTGATGCCACAAGGACAGCTCCTGTAAGTACAATCTGATATATAGTATAAATGAAGTCACAAGGACAGCTCCTGTAACTACAGTCTGATATGAAGTATAAGTGATGTCACAATGACAGCTCCAGTAACTACAGCCTGATATACGGTATAAATGATGCCACAATGATAGCTCCTGTAAATACAGTCTGATATACACTATAACTGATGTCACAAGGACAGCTGCTGTAACTACACTCTGATATACAGTATAAGTAATGTCGCAAGGACAGCTCCTGTAACCACACCCTGATATACTGTATGAGTGATGTGACAAGGAGAGCTCCTGCAACTACACTCTGATATACAGTATAAATTATGTCACAAGTACAGCTCCTACAACTACAATCTGATATATAGTATAAGTGATGCCGCAAGGGCAGCTCCTGTAACTACAATCTGCTATACAGTGTAAGTGATGTCACAAGGACAGCTCCTATAACTACTCTCCGATATACAGTGCAAGTGATGTCACAAGGACAGCTCCTGCAACTACACTCCAATATACAGTATAAGTAATGCCACAAGGACAGTTCCTGTAACTACACTCTGATACACAGTATAAGTGATGTCACAAGGACAGCTCCTATAACTACAGTTTGAAATATAATGTAAGTGATGCGAGAAGGAGAGTTCTTGTAACTACACTCTAATATACAGTACACGTGATGCCACAAGGACAGCATCCTGTAACTACACTCCGATATATAGTATGTGATGTCACAAGGACAGCTCCTGCAACTAAATTCTGATATATAGTATAAGTGATGCCACAAGGACAGCACCTGTAACTAAACTCAGATATACAGTATAAGTGATGCCCAATAACTGTTCCTGTAACTAAACTCTGATATAGAGTATAAGTGATGTCACAAGGACAGCTCCTGTAACTACACTCCGATATACAGTATAGGTGATGTGACAAGGACAGCACCTGTAACTTCACTTCGATGTACAGTATAAGTGATGTCACAAGGAGAGCTTCTATAACTATAGTCTGATATACATTACAAGTGATGTGACAAGGACAGCTCCTGTTACTACACTCTGATATACAGTAAAAGTGATGTCACAAGGACAGCTCCTGTAACTACACTCTGATATACGGTATAAGT
Organism: Protopterus annectens; assembly: GCF_019279795.1. Classification (NCBI taxonomy): domain Eukaryota; kingdom Metazoa; phylum Chordata; order Ceratodontiformes; family Protopteridae; genus Protopterus; species Protopterus annectens. The sequence goes on from NC_056744.1 coordinate 1,838,113,264, forward strand.
GATGTGACAAGGACAGATCCTGTAACTACACTCTGATATGCAGTATAAGTAATGTGACAAGGACAGATCCTGTAACTATACTACGATAAACAGTAAAAGTGATGTCACAAGGACAGCTCTTGTAACTATACTCTGATATACAGTATACGTGATGTCACAAGGACAGCTAATGTACCTACACTCTGATATACAGTATAAGCAATGTCACAAGGTCAACTACTGTAACCACACCCAGATATATAGTATGAGTGATGTGACACGGAGAGCTCCTGCAATTACACTCTGATATACAGTACAAATGATGTCACAAGGACAGCCCCTACAACTACAATCTGATATACAGTATAAGTGATGTCACAAGGACAGTTCCTGTAACTACAGTCTGCTATACAGTGTAAGTGATGTGGCAAGGACAGCTCCTGTAACTACACTCTGATATAGCGTATAAGTGATGTCACAAGGACAGCTCCTGTAACTACACTCTGATATACAGTATCAGTGATGTCACAAGGACAGCTCCTGTAACTACACTCCGACATACAGTATAGGTGATGTGACAAGGACAGCACCTGTAACTACATTTCGATGTACAGTATAAGTGATGTCACCAGGACAGCTTCTGTAACTATAGTCTGATATACATTACAAGTGATGTGACAAGGACAGCTCCTGTTACTACACACTGATATACAGTAAAAGTGATGTCACAAGGACAGCTCCTGTAACTACACTCTGATATGCAGTATAAGTGATGTGACAAGGACAGATCCTGTAACTACACTCTGATATACAGTATAAGTAATGTCGCAAGGACAGCTCCTGTAACTAGACTGATATATAGTACGAGTGATGTGACAAGGAGGGATCGTGCAACTACACTCTGATATACAGTATATGTGATGTCACAAGGACATCCCCTGTAACTACAGTCTGCTATACAGTGTAAGTGATGTGACAAGGACACCTCCAGTAACTACGCTCCAATATAGAGTATAAGTGATGTGACAAAGAAAACTTCTGTAACTACACTCTGATATACACTATAAGTGATGTCACAAGGAGAACTCCTGTAACTACACTCCGATATACAGTATAAGTAATGTCATAAAGACAGCTCATGTAACTACACTCTGATATACAGTATAAGTGATGTCACAAGGACAGCTCTTGTAACTGCAGTCCGATACACAGTATAACTGATGTGACAACAACAGCTCATGTAACTACACTTGGATATACATTATAAGTGATTTCACAAGGACAGCACCTTTATCTACACTCAGATATACACTATAAGTGATGTCATAATGACAGCTCCTGTTACTACACTCTGATTTACAGTATAAGTGATGCCACATGGACACTGCTTGTAACTACAGTCTGATATGCAGTATAAGTGATGTCACAAGGACAGCTACTGTAACTACAGTCTAATATACAGTATAAGTGATGCCACAAGGATAGCTCCTGTTAATACAGTCTGATATACAGTTTAAATGATATCACAAGGACAGCTCCTGTAACTACATTCTGATATACAGTGCAAGTGATGTCACAAGGACAGCACCTGTAACTACACTTCGATGTACAGTATAAGTGATGTCACAGGGACAGCTTCTGTAACTATAGTCTGATATACATTACAAGTGATGTGACAAGGACAGCCCCTGTAACTACACTCTGATATACAGTAAAAGTGATGTCACAAGGACAGCTCCTGTAACTACACTCTGATATGCAGTATAAGTGATGTGACAAGGACAGATCCTGTAACTACACTACGATAAACAGTAAAAGTGATGTCACGAGAACAGCTCCTATATCTACACTCTGATAGACAGTGTAAGTAATGTCGCAAGGACAGCTCCTGTAACTACACTCTGATATATATAGTATGAGTGATGTGACAAGGAGAGATCCTGCAACTACACTCTGATATACAGTATAAGTGATGTCACAAGGACATCCCCTGTAACTACAGTCTGCTATACAGTGTAAGTGATGTGACAAGGACAGCTCCGGTAACTACACTCCAATATAGAGTATAAGTGATGGGACAAAGAAAACTCCTGTAACTACACTCTGATATACCCTATAAGTGATGTCACAAGGAGAACTCCTGTAACTACACTCCTATATACAGTATAAGTGATGTCACAAAGACAGCTCATGTAACTACACTCTGATATACGGTATAAGTGATGTCACAAGGACAACTTCTGTAACTACACTCTGATATACATTATAGTGATTTCACAAGGACAGCTCCTGTAACTACACTCTGATATACAGTAGAAGTGATGCCACAAGGACAGCACCTTTATCTACACTCAGATATACACTATAAGTGATGTCATAATGACAGCTCCTGTTACTACACTCTGATTTACAGTATAAGTGATGCCACAAGGACAGCTCCTGTAACAACATTCTGATATACAGTGTAAGTGATGTCACAAGGACAGCTACTGTAACTACAGTCTCATATACAGTATAAGTGATGCCACAAGGATGGCTCCTGTTAATACAGTCTGATATATGGTTTAAGTGATATCACAAGGACAGCTCCTGTAACTACACTCTGGTATACAGTGTAATTAATGTCGCAAGGACAGCTCCTGTAACTACACTCTGATATATAGTATGAGTGATGTCACAAGGAAAGCTCATATAACTACACTCTGATATACAATCAAAGTGATAACACAAGGCCAGCTCCTGTAACTACACTCCAATATACAGTATAAGTGATGTCACAGGGACAGCTCCTGTAACTACACTCTGATATAGAGTATAAATGATGTCAAAAGGACAGCTCCTGTAACTACACTCTGATATACAGTATCAGTGATGTCACAAGGACAGCTCCTGTAACTACACTCCGACATACAGTATAGGTGATGTGACAAGGGCAGCACCTGTAACTACATTTTGATGTACAGTATAAGTGATGTCACAAGGACAGCTTCTGTAACTATAGTCTGATATACATTACAAGTGATGTGACAAGGACAGCTCCTGTTACTACACTCTGATATACAGTAAAAGTGATGTCACAAGGACAGCTCCTGTAACTACACTCTGATATACAGTAAAAGTGATGTCACAAGGACAGCTCCTGTAACTACACTCTGATATGCAGTATAAGTGATGTGACAAGGACAGATCCTGTAACTACACTCTGATATACAGTATAAGTAATGTCACAAGGACAGCTCCTGTAACTACACTCTGATATACAGTATAAGTAATGTCGCAAGGAGAGCTCCTGTAAGTAGACACTGATATATAGTACGAGTGATGTGACAAGGAGGGATCGTGCAACTACACTCTGATATACAGTATATGTGATGTCACAAGGACATCCCCTGTAACTGCAGTCTGCTATACAGTGTAAGTGATGTGACAAGGACAGCTCCAGTAACTACACTCCAATATAGAGTATAAGTGATGGGACAAAGAAAACTCCTGTAACTGCACTCTGATATACACTATAAGTGATGACAACAAGGACAGCGCCTGTAACTACATTCTGATATACAGTGTAAGTGATGTCACAAGGACAGCTACTGTAACTATAGTCTCATATACAGTATAAGTGATGTCAGAATGACAGCTCCTGTTACTACACTCTGATTTACAGTATAAGTGATGACAACAAGGACAGCGCCTGTAACTACATTCTGATATACAGTGTAAGTGATGTCACAAGGACAGCTACTGTAACTATAGTCTCATATATAGTATAAGTGATGCCACAAGGATAGCTCCTGTTAATACAGTCTGATATATGGTTTAAGTGATATCACAAGGACAGCTCCTGTAACTACACTCTGGTATACAGTGTAATTAATGTCGCAAGGACAGCTCCTGTAACTACACTCTGATATATAGTATGAGTGATGTGACAAGGAAAGCTCCTGTAACTACACTTTGATATACACTATAGTGTAAGTGATGTCACACAGAGAACTCCGGTAACTACACTACAATATACAGTATAAGTGATGTCACAAAGAGAGCTCATGTAACTACACTCTGATATACAGTATAAGTGATGTGACAAGGACAGCTCCTGTAACTGCAATCCGATATACAGTATAACTGATGTGACAAGGACAGCTCATGTAACTACACTCTGATATACAATCAAAGTGATAACACAAGGCCAGCTCCTGTAACTACACTCCAATATACAGTATAAGTGATGTCATAGGGACAGCTCCTGTAACTACACTCTGATATAGAGTATAAATGATGTCACAAGGACAGCTCCTGTAGCTACACTCTGATATACAGTATCAGTGATGTCACAAGGACAGCTCCTGTAACTACACTCCGACATACAGTATAGGTGATGTGACAAGGACAGCACCTGTAACTACATTTCGATGTACAGTATAAGTGATGTCACAAGGACAGCTTCTGTAACTATAGTCTGATATACATTACAAGTGATGTGACAAGGACAGCTCCTGTTACTACACTCTGATATACAGTAAAAGTGATGTCACAAGGACAGCTCCTGTAACTACACTCTGATATACAGTAAAAGTGATGTCACAAGGACAGCTCCTGTAACTACACTCTGATATGCAGTATAAGTGATGTGACAAGGACAGATCCTGTAACTACACTACGATAAACAGTAAAAGTGATGTCACGAGAACAGCTCCTATATCTACACTCTGATAGACAGTGTAAGTAATGTCGCAAGGACAGCTACTGTAACTATAGTCTCATATACAGTATAAGTGATGCCACAAGGATAGCTCCTGTTAATACAGTCTGATATATGGTTTAAGTGATATCACAAGGACAGCTCCTGTAACTACACTCTGATATATAGTATGAGTGATGTGACAAGGAAAGCTCCTGTAACTACACTTTGATATACACTATAGTGTAAGTGATGTCACACAGAGAACTCCGGTAACTACACTACAATATACAGTATAAGTGATGTCACAAAGGACAGCTCATGTAACTACACTCTGATATACAGTATAAGTGATGTGACAAGGACAGCTCCTGTAACTACACTCCAATATACAGTATAAGTGATGTCACAAGGACAGCTCCTGTAACTACACTCTGATATACAGTATAAATGATGTTACAAGGACAGCTCCTGTAACTACACTCTGATATACAGTATCAGTGATGTCACAAGGACAGCTCCTGTAACTACACTCTGATATACAGTATAGGTGATGTCACAAGGACAGCTCCTGTAACTACACTCTGATGTACAGTATAAGTGATGTCACAAGGACAGCTTCTGTAACTACAGTCTGATATACAGTACAAGTGATGTCACAAGGACAGCTCCTGTTACTACACTCTGATATACAGTAAAAGTGATCTCACAAGAACAGCTCCTGTAACTATACTCTAAGTGATGTCACAAGGAGAGCTCCTGTAACTACACTCAAATATACAGTATAAGTGATGTGACAAGGACAGCTCCTGTAACTACATTCCGATATACAGTATAAGTGATGTCACAAGGACAGCTCCTGTAACTACATTCTGATATACAGTATAAGTGATGTCACAAGGACAGCTCCTGTAACTACATTCTGATATACAGTAAAAGTGATGTGACAAGGACAGATCCTGTAACTACATTCTGATATACAGTATAAGTGATGTCAGAACGACAGCTCCTGTAACTAAAATCTGATAAACAGTGTAAGTGATATGACAAGGACAGCTCCTGTAACTACACTCTGATATACACTATAAGTGATGTCACAAGGAGAACTCCTGTAACTACACTCCGATATACAGTATAAGTAATGTCACAAAGACAGCTCATGTAACTACACTCTGATACACAGTATAAGTGATGTCACAAGGACAGCTCCTGTAACTGCAGTCCGATATACAGTATAACTGATGTGACAACAACAGCTCATGTAACTACACTTGGATATACATTATAAGTGATTTCACAAGGACAGCTCCTGTAACTAAACTCTGATATACAGTAGAAGTGATGCCACAAGGACAGCACCTTTATCTACACTCAGATATACACTATGTGATGTCATAATGACAGCTCCTGTTACTACACTCTGATTTACAGTATAAGTGATGTCACAAGGACAGCTCCTGTTACTACAATGTGATATACAGTATATGTGATGTCACAAGGACATCCCCTGTAACTACAGTCTGCTATACAGTGTAAGTGATGTGACAAGGACAGCTCCAGTAACTAACCTCCAATATAGAGTACAAGTGATGCGACAAAGAAAACTCCTGTAACTACACTCTGATATACACTATAAGTGATGTCACAAGGAGAACTCCTGTAACTATACTCCGATATACAGTATAAGTGATGTCATAATGACAGCTCCTGTTACTACACTCTGATTTACACTATAAGTGATGCCACAAGGACACTGCTTGTAACTACAGTCTGATATGCAGTATAAGTGATGTCACAAGGACAGCTACTGTAACTACAGTCTAATATACAGTATAAGTGATGCCACAAGGATAGCTCCTGTTAATACAGTCTGATATACGGTTTAAGTGATATCACAAGGACAGCTCCTGTAACTACATTCTGATATACAGTGCAAGTGATGTCACAAGGACAGCACCTGTAACTACACTTCGATGTACAGTATAAGTGATGTCACAAGGACAGCTTCTGTAACTATAGTCTGATATACATTACAAGTGATGTGACAAGGACAGCACCTGTAACTACACTCTGATATACAGTAAAAGTGATGTCACAAGGACAGCTCCTGTAACTACACTCTGATATGCAGTATAAGTGATGTGACAAGGACAGATCCTGTAACTACACTACGATAAACAGTAAAAGTGATGTCACAAGAACAGCTCCTATATCTACACTCTGATAGACAGTGTAAGTAATATTGCAAGGACAGCTCCTGTAACTACACTCTGATATATAGTATGAGTGATGTGACAGGGAGAGATCCTGCAACTACACTCTGATATACAGTATAAGTGATGTCACAAGGACATCTCCTGTAACTACAGTCTGCTATACAGTGTAAGTGATGTGACAAGGACAGCTCCGGTAACTACACTCCAATGTAGAGTATAAGTGATGTGACAAAGAAAACTCCTGTAACTACACTCTGATATACTCTATAAGTGATGTCACAAGGAGAACTCCTGTAACTACACTCCGATATACAGTATAAGTAATGTCACAAAGACAGCTCATGTAACTACACTCTGATATACAGTATAAGTGATGTCACAAGGACAGCTCCTGTAACTGCAGTCCGATATACAGTATAACTGATGTGACAACAACAGCTCATGTAACTACACTTGGATATACATTATAAGTGATTTCACAAGGACAGCTCCTGTATCTAAACTCTGATATACAGTACAAGTGCTGCCACAAGGACAGCACCTTTATCTACACTCAGATATACACTATAAGTGATGTCATAATGACAGCTCCTGTTACTACACTCTGATTTACACTATAAGTGATGCCACAAGGACACTGCTAGTAACTACAGTCTGATATGCAGTATAAGTGATGTCACAAGGACAGCTACTGTAACTACAGTCTAATATACAGTATAAGTGATGCCACAAGGATAGCTCCTGTTAATACAGTCTGATATACGGTTTAAGGGATATCACAAGGACAGCTCCTGTAACTACATTCTGATATACAGTGCAAGTGATGTCACAAGGACAGCACCTGTAACTACACTTCGATGTACAGTATAAGTGATGTCACAAGGACAGCTTCTGTAACTACAGTCTGATATACAGTCATTCACCATATGCACGCTTCCCCTTGTTGATACGCTAAAGACACTCCAACAATTCCACTGATGCGTTTGCAAGTATTATGATATACTCCACCACCAAGAAAATTGGCAAAACCAATCGAAGATATTAACAGGGAGTAATACTATTGCTGTACAGAACGATACAAGCAATACCCCTTTCCCTATTATGCAGGGCCAGAGTCGAGAAGGAAGGAGATCAGCCAGCAGGGGCAGGCGCAAAAGGAAAGGGTCGAACGAGGATTACCAGGGGCCAACACTAAAAAAGATGTGGGAGAGGGTGCCTCGTTGATAGTGAACTTGTCGAGTAAGAATTTAAGTACTGCTGAACAACAAATATTGAATAAAGGGATGAACTTTATACCCTCGGGCAGAGATGATGTAGTGGATTCTATTATTAACACCAAGTTATTCACGAGAAATCTACAACTGAAGCTAGACTTTGGTATGAATGATAGTGGTGTCAATAGAACTAGGTTTCGAGCTAACAGCGTTTTTATACCGCAGTTATCACCAGCGCTGGATGTATTTGGTAGAATGTTAGAAAGTGACATATATGATTATTTTTCAACCTATCGGCATAAGGGACATGGCCAGAATTTAAACTATGAACAAAGAGGTGCATTGAATGTTCTAAAGAATGATAGTACTATAGTAATTCGACCCGCAGATAAGGGGGGCCCGATTGTCCTAATGGATCTGGATGATTATAATGGAAAAATGTTAGAACTTTTAAGTGATGACAAATTTTATCTCCGGATTAACATGGAAATGGTGAAGCAGAAGGTCTTTGATGTTTATTATACATTAGATGACTTGGTCATGTCTTCCAATATAACTGATGAATTATACAAATATCTTAAAGTTAACCACCCTGTGTTACCCATTATTCAGGGTTTACCGAAGGTACACAAATCTAGCACTAATCCACCATTGCGACCAATTGTAGCAGGACAAGGGTGGGTTACCGAACCATTATCTATATATACGAAATTACTTTAAGACCGTTAGTTGACATGAATAATTTTACACTTAAGGATAGCAAGCAGTTTTTATTGGATTTATATACATATACCAAGGATTTAGATGATGATACTGATTACTTACTGGTGACATTAGATGTTGTCAGTTTGTTTACCATGATACCAAATGATGTGGGTATTCATTATATAAGAACTTATTTATCTTCTCATTCAGATTTCTTGGCTAATAAGATTGATTTGATAGCCTTGTATCTCGAAACCATTCTGTCCAATAATGTATTTATGTTTGGAGAAGATATTTATCTCCAAAGGGATGGCGTAGCTATGGGCACTTTCTGTGCCAATAGCTACGCCAACCTAGTTATGGCAGCTTGGGAAGAAGAGTTCCTGCTCCAATATGACCTTTTCAGGAAACATGTAGGGCTGTATCGTAGGTTCGTAGACGATTTGTTTTTTATCTGGCTCGGCGATGCTGAGACCCTGGGACTATTAGTTGATTATATGAATTTGTCTACTAGTTTTCTAAAGTTTACATTGAATTATTCCGACACTATGATTTCCTATTTGGATGTAGAAGTGTCTAGGTTAGAGAATGGAGCTTTGAACACTTCCATTCATAGGAAATTATGTTATAGGAACACACTACTTCACCGAGGTAGTATGCATCCGAACCATATTTTTTATAACATCATGAAAAGTCAATTTTTAAGAGCCTCTAGATATAACCCCCTGGACTACAATTATGTGACTGAGGTGGAGCGGTTAAAAAAGATGTTTATTGAGAGAGGATATGAGTTAGAATTAATTGATATGGTGATATGTGAGGTTAATGGATTACGCACGACAACAGCGAAACCATATTTCTCTGATACAAAGGAAGGACAAGTAACACCACCAAATTCTTCTGGTGGTTTAGTACGACCTATAATATCCTATACTAGGGACACTAATAAGTTAAAGGAACTATATATTAAACATTGGGACATTTTATCTTCTGATAGGGAAATTGTGGAAATGGTGGGACCTAAACCTCGGTTTGCATTTAGGAACAAACCCAATCTGAAAAGGATACTGTGTAGACCCAGGCAGGCCCCTTTTAAAAAAGTGGGGACTAGGAATGGTAGGAATACGGTGCCTTGCGGTGCCTGTAATCATTGTTGTTATATTAATGAGGAGATTACTTTTGTTCATCCAGTTACGAACTATATGTTTCACTTTGCGACAGAATCGGATTGCAACAGTAAAAATGTGATCTACCTGGCAAGATGTACTGCATGTACGTCATTTTATGTCGGTAAAACCAATAGGGTTTTGAAAGACCGCATTAGGGAACACAATTATAATATTAGGATAGGGTCGGAAGTGAATGCATTAGCGAAGCATCAAAAAGCTTCAGGTAAACAGCATACATTTACATTCAGTGTCCTCCAGAAAATATATCCTAACCATAGAGGGGGGGATATTATCAGCCTGACTCTGGAATGTGAAGTAAGATGGATAATTAGGTTAAAGGCAGACGAACCACCTGGTTTGAACGATAAAGTTCAAATAAAACCAGTCCTGAATAATAGAAGGGTAGCTAGACCCAAGTAGTTTTTTTAAAAAAATTTTTTAACAGAAAAATTAGGTAGTACAGATTTTATTCTCAAGTGATTTTCTGTATTTGTTTTATTGTATGTTTGGAAATCTTTTATTATGTAGAAATCAGTTTATATGCCATATACATGTCCTTTGTATGATTATAAGATATCAGTCTTCTGCTTTACACTATATTTGTTTTTTAAGGAATATTTATTTGTGAAGTCTCATGATTAATTAATCAACACTAGATGACTCTTGACCAATGATTACAAAGGGAACTGTTTTTAAACTGCTTAGTAAGAGTGCTATTGTAACAGTCTGATGAAGCCTATTGGCGAAAGCGCTCACGTTTGTCCTTCTGAATAAAACGTTTTATTATACTTTTCGATTGGTTTTGCCAATTTTCTTGGTGGTGGAGTATATCATAATACTTGCAAACGCATCAGTGGAATTGTTGGAGTGTCTTTAGCGTATCAACAAGGGGAAGCGTGCATATGGTGAATGACTATATTTCGTTATTTTAGAGACACGCTGTTCCTTGGCTCCGTCTGTGTGCTGTGCCTCCTTTTGCTGTGTATTTACACAGTCTGATATACATTACAAGTGATGTGACAAGGACAGCTCCTGTAACTACACTCTGATATACAGTAAAGGTGATGTCACAAGGATAGCTCCTGTAACTACACTCTGATATGCAGTATAAGTGATGTCACAAGGACAGATCCTGTAACTACACTATGATAAACAGTAAAAGTGATGTCACAAGAACAGCTCCTATATCTACACTCTGATAGACAGTGTAAGTAATGTCGCAAGGACAGCTCCTGTAACTACACTCTGATATATATAGTATGAGTGATGTGACAAGGAGAGATCCTGCAACTACACTCTGATATACAGTATAAGTGATGTCACAAGGACATCCCCTTTAACTACAGTCTGCTATACTGTGTAAGTGATGTGACAAGGACAGCTCCGGTAACTACACTCCAATATAGAGTATAAGTGATGTGACAAAGAAAACTCCTGCAACTACACTCTGATATACACTATAAGTGATGTCACAAGGAGAACTCCTGTAACTACACTCCGATATACAGTATAAGTGATGTCACAAAGACAGCTCATGTAACTACACTCTGATATACAGTATAAGTGATGTCACAAGGACAACTCCTGTAACTACACTCTGATATACATTATAGTGATTTCACAAGGACAGCTCCTGTAACTACACTCTGATATACAGTAGAAGTGATGCCACAAGGACAGCACCTTTATCTACACTCAGATATACACAATAAGTGATGTCATAATGACAGCTCCTGTTACTACACTCTGATTTACAGTATAAGTGATGCCACAAGGACAGCTCCTGTAACTACATTCTGATATACAGTGTAAGTGATGTCACAAGGACAGCTACTGTAACTACAGTCTCATATACAGTATAAGTGATGCCACAAGGATAGCTCCTGTTAATACAGTCTGATATATGGTTTAAGTGATATCACAAGGACAGCTCCTGTAACTACACTCTGGTATACAGTGTAATTAATGTCGCAAGGACAGCTCATGTAACTACACTCTGATATACAGTATAAGTGATGTCACAAGGACAGCTCCTGTTACTACAATGTGATATACAGTATATGTGATGTCACAAGGACATCCCCTGTAACTACAGTCTGCTATACAGTGTAAGTGATGTGACAAGGACAGCTCCAGTAACTACGCTCCAATATAGAGTATAAGTGATGTGACAAAGAAAACTCCTGTAACTACACTCTGATATACACTATAAGTGATGTCACAAGGAGAACTCCTGTAACTACACTCCGATATACAGTATAAGTAATGTCACAAAGACAGCTCATGTAACTACACTCTGATATACAGTATAAGTGATGTCACAAGGACAGCTCCTGTAACTGAAGTCCGATATACAGTATAACTGATGTGACAACAACAGCTCATGTAACTACACTTGGATATACATTATAAGTGATGTCACAAGGACAGCTCCTGTAACTACACTCTGATATGCAGTATAAATGATGTGACAAGGACAGATGCTGTAACTACACTCTGATATACAGTATAAGTAATGTCACAAGGACAGCTCCTGTAACTACACTCTGATATACAGTATAAGTAATGTCGCAAGGACAGCTCCTGTAAGTAGACTCTGATATATAGTACGAGTGATGTGACAAGGAGGGATCGTGCAACTACACTCTAATATACAGTATATGTGATGTCACAAGGACATCCCCTGTAACTACTGTCTGCTATACAGTGTAAGTGATGTGACAAGGACAGCTCCAGTAACTATGCTCCAATATAGAGTATAAGTGATGTGACAAAGAAAACTCCTGTAACTACACTCTGATATACACTATAAGTGATGTCACAAGGAGAACTCCTGTAACTACACTCCGATATACAGTATAAGTAATGTCACAAAGACAGCTCATGTAACTACACTCTGATATACAGTATAAGTGATGTCACAAGGACAGCTCCTGTAACTGTAGTCCGATATACAGTATAACTGATGTGACAACAGCTCATGTAACTACACTTGGATATACATTATAAGTGATTTCACAAGGACGGCTCCTGTAACTAAACTCTGATATACAGTAGAAGTGATGCCACAAGGACAGCACCTTTATCTACATTCTGATATGCAGTATAAGTGATGTGACAAGGACAGATCCTGTAACTACACTACAATAAACAGTAAAAGTGATGTCACAAGAACAGCCCCTATATCTACACTCTGATAGACAGTGTAAGTAATGTTGCAAGGACAGCTCCTGTAACTACACTCTGATATATAGTATGAGTGATGTGACAAGGAGAGATCCTGCAACTACACTCTGATATACAGTATAAGTGATGTCACAAGGACATTTCCTGTAACTACAGTCTGCTATACAGTGTAAGTGATGTGACAAGGACAGCTCCGGTAACTACACTGCAATATAGAGTATAAGTGATGTGACAAAGAAAACTCCTGTAACTACACTCTGATATCCACTATAAGTGATGTCACAAGGAGAACTCCTGTAACTACACTCCGATATACAGTATAATTGATGTCACAAAGACAGCTCATGTAACTACACTCTGATATACAGTATAAGTGATGTCACAAGGACAACTCCTGTAACTACACTCTGATATACATTATAGTGATTTCACAAGGACAGCTCCTGTAACTACACTCTGATATACAGTAGAAGTGATGCCACAAGGACAGCACCTTTATCTACACTCAGATATACACTATAAGTGATGTCATAATGACAGCTCCTGTTACTACACTCTGATTTACAGTATAAGTGATGCCACAAGGACAGCTCCTGTAACTACATTCTGATATACAGTGTAAGAGATGTCACAAGGACAGCTACTGTAACTACAGTCTCACATACAGTATAAGTGATGCCACAAGGATAGCTCCTGTTAATACAGTCTGATATATGGTTTAAGTGATATCACAAGGACAGCTCCTGTAACTACACTCTGGTATACAGTGTAATTAATGTCGCAAGGACAGCTCCTGTAATTACACTCTGATATATAGTATGAGTGATGTGACAAGGAAAGCTCATGTAACTACACTCTGATATACAATCAAAGTGATAACACAAGGCCAGCTCCTGTAACTACACACCAAAATACAGTATAAGTGATGTCACAGGGACAGCTCCTGTAACTACACTCTGATATAGAGTATAAATGATGTCACAAGGACAGCTCCTGTAACTACACTCTGATATACAGTATCAGTGATGTCACAAGGACAGCTCCTGTAACTACACTCCGACATACAGTATAGGTGATGTGACAAGGACAGCACCTGTAACTACATTTCGATGTACAGTATAAGTGATGTCACAAGGACAGCTTCTGTAACTATAGTCTGATATACATTACAAGTGATGTGACAAGGACAGCTCCTGTTACTACACTCTGATATACAGTAAAAGTGATGTCACAAGGACAGCTCCTGTAACTACACTCTGATATACAGTAAAAGTGATGTCACAAGGACAGCTCCTGTAACTACACTCTGATATGCAGTATAAGTGATGTGACAAGGACAGATCCTGTAACTACACTCTGATATACAGTATAAGTAATGTCACAAGGACAGCTCCTGTAACTACACTCTGATATACAGTATAAGTAATGTCGCAAGGACAGCTCCTGTAACTAGACTGTGATATATAGTACGAGTGATGTGACAAGGAGGGATCGTGCAACTACACTCTGATATACAGTATATGTGATGTCACAAAGACATCCCCTGTAACTACAGTCTGCTATACAGTGTAAGTGATGTGACAAGGACAGCTCCAGTAACTACGCTCCAATATAGAGTATAAGTGATGTGACAAAGAAAACTCTTGTAACTACACTCTGATATACACTATAAGTGATGTCACAAGGAGAACTCCTGTAACTACACTCCGATATACAGTATAAGTAATGTCACATAGACAGCTCATGTAACTACACTCTGAGATACAGTATAAGTGATGTCACAAGGACAGCTCCTGTAACTGCAGTCCGATATACAGTATAACTGATGTGACAACAACAGCTCATGTAACTACACTTAGATATACATTATAAGTGATTTCACAAGGACAGCTCCTGTAACTAAACTCTGATATACAGTAGAAGTGATGCCACAAGGACAGCACCTTTATCTACACTCAGATATACACTATAAGTGATGTCATAATGACAGCTCCTGTTACTACACTCTGATTTACAGTATAAGTGATGCCAAAAGGGCACTGCTTGTAACTACAGTCTGATATGCAGTGTAAGTGATGTCACAAGGACAGCTACTGTAACTACAGTCTAATATACAGTATAAGTGATGCCACAAGGATAGCTCCTGTTAATACAGTCTGATATACGGTTTAAGTGATGTCACAAAGATAGCCCATGTAACTACACTCTGATATACAGTATAAGTGATGTCACAAGGACAATTCCTGTAACTACACTCTGATATACATTATAGTGATTTCACAAGGACAGCTCCTGTAACTACACTCTGATATACAGTAGAAGTGATGCCACAAGGACAGCACCTTTATCTACACTCAGATATACACTATAAGTGATGTCATAATGACAGCTCCTGTTACAACACTCTGATTTACAGTATAAGTGATGCCACAAGGACAGCTCCTGTAACTACATTCTGATATACAGTGTAAGTGATGTCACAAAAACAGCTACTGTAACTATAGTCTCATATACAGTATAAGTGATGCCACAAGGATAGCTCCTGTTAATACAGTCTGATATATGGTTTAAGTGATATCACAAGGACAGCTCCTGTAACTACACTCTGGTATACAGTGTAATTAATGTCGCAAGGACAGCTCCTGTAACTACACTCTGATATATATTATGAGTGATGTGACAAGGAAAGCTCCTGTAACTACACTTTGATATACACTATAATGTAAGTGATGTCACACAGAGAACTCCGGTAACCACACTCCAATATACAGTATAAGTGATGTCACAAAGACAGCTCATGTAACTACACTCTGATATACAGTATAAGTGATGTCACAAGGACAGCTCCTGTAACTGCAATCCGATATACAGTATAACTGATGTGACAAGGACAGCTCATGTAACTACACTCTGATATACAATCAAAGTGATAATACAAGGCCAGCTCCCGTAACTACACTCCAATATACAGTATAAGTGATGCCACAGGGACAGCTCCTGTAACTACACTCTGATATAGAGTATAAATGATGTCACAAGGACAGCTCCTGTAACTACACTCTGATATACAGTATCAGTGATGTCACAAGTACAGCTCCTGTAACTACACTCCGACATACAGTATAGGTGATGTGACAAGGACAGCACCTGTAACTACATTTTGATGTACAGTATAAGTGATGTCACAAGGACAGCTTCTGTAACTATAGTCTGATATACATTACAAGTGATGTGACAAGGACAGCTCCTGTTACTACACTCTGATATACAGTAAAAGTGATGTCACAAGGACAGCTCCTGTAACTACACTCTGATATACAGTAAAAGTGATGTCACAAGGACAGCTCCTGTAACTACACTCTGATATACAGTATAAGTAATGTCGCAAGGACAGCTCCTGTAACTAGACTCTGATATACAGTACGAGTGATGTGACAAGGAGGGATCGTGCAACTACACTCTGATATACAGTATATGTGATGTCACAAGGACATCCCCTGTAACTACAGTCTGCTATACAGTGTAAGTGATGTGACAAGAACAGCTCCAGTAACTACACTCCAATATAGAGTACAAGTGATGTGACAAAGAAAACTCCTGTAACTACACTCTCATATACACTATAAGTGATGTCACAAGGAGAACTCCTGTAACTACACTCCGATATACAGTATAAGTAATGTCACAAAGACAGCTCATGTAACTACACTCTGATATACAGTATAAGTGATGTCACAAGGACAGCTCCTGTAACTGCAGTCCGATATACAGTATAACTGATGTGACAACAACAGCTCATGTAACTACACTTGGATATACATTATAAGTGGTTTCACAAGGACAGCTCCTGTAACTAAACTCTGATATACAGTAGAAGTGATGCCACAAGGACAGCACCTTTATCTACTCTCAGATATACACTATAAGTGATGTCATAATGACAGCTCCTGTTACTACACTCTGATTTACAGTATAAGTGATGCCACAAGGACACTGCTTGTAACTACAGTCTGATATGCAGTATACGTGATGTCACAAGGACAGCTACTGTAACTGCAGTCTAATATACAGTATAAGTGATGCCACAAGGATAGCTCCTGTTAATACAGTCTGATATACGGTTTAAGTGATATCACAAGGACAGCTCCTGTAACTACATTCTGATATACAGTGCAAGTGATGTCACAAGGACAGCACCTGTAACTGCACTTCGATGTACAGTATAAGTGATGTCACAAGGAAATCTTCTGTAACTATAGTCTGATATACATTACAAGTGATGTGACAAGGATAGCTCCTGTAACTACACTCTGATATACAGTAAAAGCGATGTCACAAGGACAGCTCCTGTAACTACACTCTGATATGCAGTATAAGTGATGTGACAAGGACAGATCCTGTAACTACACTACGATAAACAGTAAAAGTGATGTCACAAGAACAGCTCCTATATCTACACTCTGATAGACAGTGTAAGTAATGTTGCAAGGACAGCTCCGGTAACTACACTCCAATATAGAGTATAAGTGATGTGACAAAGAAAACTCCTGTAACTACACTCTGATATACACTATAAGTGATGTCACAAGGAGAACTCCTGTAACTACACTCCGATATACAGTATAAGTGATGTCACAAGGATAACTCCTGTAACTACACTCTGATATACATTATAGTGATTTCACAAGGACAGCTCCTGTAACTACACTCTGATATACAGTAGAAGTGATGCCACAAGGACAGCACCTTTATCTACACTCAGATATACACTATAAGTGATGTCATAATGACAGCTCCTGTTACTACACTCTGATTTACAGTATAAGTGATGCCACAAGGACAGCTCCTGTAACTGCATTCTGATATACAGTGTAAGTGATGTCACAAGGACAGCTACTGTAGCTATAGTCTGATATACAGTATAAGTGATGCCACAAGGATAGCTCCTGTTAATACAGTCTGATATATGGTTTAAGTGATATCACAAGGACAGCTCTTGTAACTACACTCTGGTATACAGTGTAATTAATGTCGCAAGGACAGCTTCTGTAACTACACTCTGATATATAGTATGAGTGATGTGACAAGGAAAGCTCCTGTAACTACACTCTGATATACACTATAGTGTAAGTGATGTCACACAGAGAACTCCGGTAACTACACTCCTATATACAGTATAAGTGATGTCACAAAGACAGCTCATGTAACTACACTCTCATATACAGTATAAGTGATGTCACAAGGACAGCTCCTGTAACTGCAATCCAATATACATTATAACTGATGTGACAAGGACAGCTCATGTAACTACACTCTGATATACAATCAAAGTGATAACACAAGGCCAGCTCCTGTAACTACACTCCAATATACAGTATAAGTGATGTCGCAGGGACAGCTCCTGTAACTACACTCTGATATAGAGTATAAGTGATGTCACAAGGACAGCTCCTGTAACTACACTCTGATATACAGTATCAGTGATGTCACAAGGACATCTCCTGTAACTACACTCCGACATACAGTATAGGTGATGTGACAAGGACAGCACCTGTAACTACATTTCGATGTACAGTATAAGTGATGTCACAAGGACAGCTTCTGTAACTATAGTTTGATATACATTACAAGTGATGTGACAAGGACAGCTCCTGTTACTACACTCTGATATACAGTAAAAGTGATGTCACAAGGACAGCTCCTGTAACTACACTCTGATATACAGTAAAAGTGATGTCACAAGGACAGCTCCTGTAACTATACTCTGATATGCAGTATAGGTGATGTGACAAGGACAGATCCTGTAACTACACTCTGATATACAGTATAAGTAATGTCACAAGGACAGCTCCTGTAACTATACTCTGATATACAGTATAAGTAATGTCGCAAGGACAGCTCCTGTAACTAGACTCTGATATATAGTACGAGTGATGTGACAAGGACATCCCCTGTAACTACAGTCTGATATACAGTGTAAGTGATGTGACAAGGACAGCTCCAGTAACTACGCTCCAATATAGAGTATAAGTGATGTGACAAAGAAAACTCCTGTAACTACACTCTGATATACACTATAAGTGATGTCACAAGGAGAACTCCTGTAACTACACTCCGATATACAGTATAAGTAATGTCACAAAGACAGCTCATGTAACTACACTCTGATATACAGTATAAGTGATGTCACAAGGACAGCTCCTGTAACTGCAGTCCGATATACAGTATAACTGATGTGACAACAACAGCTCATGTAACCACACTTGGATATACATTATAAGTGATTTCACAAAGACAGCTCCTGTAACTAAACTCTGATATACAGTAGAAGTGATGCCACAAGGACAGCACCTTTATCTACACTCAGATATACAGTATAAGTGATGTCATAATGACAGCTCCTGTTACTACACTCTGATTTACAGTATAAGTGATGCCACAAGGACACCGCTTGTAACTACAGTCTGATATGCAGTATAAGTGATGTGACAAGGACAGATCCTGTAACTACACCACGATAAACAGTAAAAGTGATGTCACAAGAACAGCTCCTATATCTACACTCTGATAGACAGTGTAAGTAATGTCGCAAGGACAGCTCCTGTAACTACACTCTGATATACAGTATGAGTGATGTGACAAGGAGAGATCCTGCAACTACACTCTGCTATACAGTATAAGTGATGTCACAAGGAGAACTCCTGTAACTACACTCCGATATACAGTATAAGTGATGTCACAAAGACAGCTCATGTAACTACACTCTGATATACAGTATAAGTGATGTCACAAGGACAACTCCTGTAACTACACTCTGATATACATTATAGTGATTTCACAAGGACAGCTCCTGTAACTACACTCTGATATACAGTAGAAGTGATGCCAAAAGGACAGCACCTTTATCTACACTCAGATATACACTATAAGTGATGTCATAATGACAGCTCCTGTTACTACACTCTAATTTACAGTATAAGTGATGCCACAAGGACAGCTCCTGTAACTACATTCTGATATACAGTGTAAGTGATGTCACAAGGACAGCTACTGTAACTACAGTCTGATATACAGTATAAGTGATGCCACAAGGATAGCTCCTGTTAATACAGTCTGATATATGGTTTAAGTGATATCACAAGGACAGCTCCTGTAACTACACTCTGATATACAGTGCAAGTGATGTCACAAGGACAGCTCCTGTAACTACACTCTGGTATACAGTGTAATTAATGTTGCAAGGACATCTCCTGTAACTACACTCTGATATACAGTATAAGTGATGTCACAAGGATGGCTCCTTTAACTACAGTCTGATATACAGTACAAGTCATGTCTCAAGGGCAGCTCCTGTAACTACAGTCTGATATACAGTATAGACCAATCAGAACAAAATAATACAGAGTATACCACACTGGTAACCGAACTGGAACACTGCTTTTTTCTGGTTGGTGTTTACTGGTTTACTTTACCCTTCATGTGGTGAAGTTTATGTTTTTTGATATACGGTATAAGTGATGTCATAAGGACAGCTCCTGTAAATACAGTCTGATATATAGTATAAGTAATGTCACAAGCACAGCTCATGTAACTGCAATCCAATATACAGTATAACTGATGTGACAAGAACAGCTCATGTAACTGCACTCTGATATACAATATAACTGATAACACAAGGCCAGCACCTGTAACTACACTACCATATACAGTATAAGTGATGCCCCAAGAACAGCATCTAAAACGTACACTCCGATATACAGTATAAGTGATGTTATAAGGACAACTGCTGTAACTACAGTCTGATATACAATGTAAGTAATGTGACAAGGACAACTTCTGCAGCTACACTCTGATATACAGTATAAGTGATGCCACAAGAACAGTTCCTGTAACTACATTCTGATATACAGTATACGTGATGTCACAACGACGGCACCTGTAACTACACTCTGATATACAGTGTAAGTGATGTGACAAGGACAGTTCCTATAACTACACTCTGATACACAGTATAAGAGATGCCACAAGGACAGCTCCTGTAACTACACTGTGATATACAGTATAACTGATGTCACAAGGAAAGCAGCTGCAACAACACTCCGATACACAGTATAAGTGATGCCACAAGGACAGTTCCTGGAAATACACCCTGATATACAGTATAAGTGATGTAATAAGGACAGCTCCTGCAACTACAATCTGATATACAGTGTAAGTGATGTGAGAAGGGCAGCTCCTGTAACTACACTCTGATAAACATTATAAGTGATGCCACAAGGGCAACTCCAATAACTACACTCTGATATACAGTATAGGTGATGTCACAAGGACAGCTCCTGTTAGTACACTCCAATAAAAAGTATAAGTGATGCCACAAGGACAGCTCCTGTAACTACAATCTGATATATAGTATAAATTAAGTCACAAGGACAGCTCCGGTAACTACAGTCTGATGTGAAATATAAGTGATGTCACAATGACAACTCCGGTAACTACAGTCTGATATATGATATAAATGATGCCACAATGATAGCTCCTGTGAATACAATCTGATATTTACTATAACTGATGTCACAAGGACAGCACCTGTTAAATACAGTCTGATATACGGTATAAGGGATGTCACAAGGACAGCTGCTGTAACTACACTCTGATATACTGTGTAAGTGATGTCACAAGGACAGCTCCTGTAACCACACCCTGATATATAGTATGAGTGATGTGACAAGGAGAGCTCCTGCAACTACACTCTGCTATACAGTGTAAGTGATGTCACAAGGACAGCTCCTATAACTACTCTCTGATATACAGTGCAAGTGATGTCACAAGGACATCTCCTGTAACTACACTCCAATATACAGTATAAGTGATGCCACAAGGACAGTTCCTGTAACTACAATCTGATACACAGTGTAAGTGATGTCACAAGAACAGCTCCTGTAACTACACTCCGACATACAGTATAGGTGATGTGACAAGGACAGCACCTGTAACTACATTTCAATGTACAGTATAAGTGATGTCACAAGGACAGCTTCTGTACCTATAGTCTGATATACATTACAAGTGATGTGACAAGGACAGTTCCTGTAACTACACTCTGATATACAGTAAAAGTGATGTCACAAGGACAGCACCTGTAACTACATTTCGATGTACAGTATAAGTGATGTCACAGGGACAGCTTCTGTAACTATAGTCTGATATACATTCCAAGTGATGTGGCAAGGACAGCTACTGTAACTACACTCTGATATGCAGTATAAGTAATGTCGCAAGGTCAGCTCCTGTAACCACACCCTAATATTTAGTATGAGTGATGTGACAAGGAGAGCTCCTGCAACTACACTCTAATATACAGTATAAATGATGTCACAAGGACAGCTCCAACAACTACAATCTGATATACAGTATAAGTGATGTCACTAGGACAGTTCCTGTAACTACAGTCTGCTATACAGTGTAGGTGATGTGACAAGGACAGCTCCTGTAACTATGCTCTAATATAGAGAATAAGTGATGTGACAAGGAAAGCTCCTGTAACTACACTCTGATATACACTATAGTGTAAGTGATGTCACATGGAGAACTCCTGCAACTACACTCCGATATACAGTATAAGTGATGTCACAAAGACAGCTCAAATAACTACACTATGATATACAGTATAAGTGATGTCACAAGGACAGCTCCTGTAACTGCAATGCGATATACAGTATAACTGATGTGATAAGGACAGCTCATGTAACTACACTCGGATATACATTATAAGTGATTTCACAAGGACAGCTCCTGTAACTAAACTCTGATATACAGTAGAAAGTGATGCCACAAGGACAGCACCTTTATCTACACTCAGATATACACTATAAGTGATGTCATAATGACAGCTCCTGTTACTACACTCCGCTTTACAGTATAAGTGATGCCACAAGGACACCTCTTGTAACTACAGTCTGATATGCAGTATAAGTGATGTCACAAGGACAGCTACTGTAACTACAGTCTGATATACAGCATAAGTGATGCCACAAGGATAGCCCCTGTTAATACAGTCTGATATACGGTTTAAGTGATGTCACAAGGACAGCACCTGTAACTACTGTCTGATATACGGTATAAGTGATGACACAAGGACAGCTCCTGTAACTACACTCTGATGTACAGTGTAAGTGATGTCACAAGGACAGCTCCTGTAACTACACTTTGATATAGAGTGTAAGTGATGTCACAAGGACATCTCCTTTAACTACACTTTGATATACAGTATGAATGATGTCACAAGGATGGCTCTTTTAACTACAGTCTGATATACAGTACAATTCAGGTCACAAGGACAGCTCCGGCAACTACAGTCTGATATACAGTATACACCAACCAGAACAAAATAATAAAGAGTACACCACACTGGTAATCAAACTGGAACACTGCTTTTTTTCTGGTTGGTGTTTACTGGTTTACCTTCATGTGGTGAAGTTTACTTTTTTTTATATACAGTATTAAGTGATGTCATAAGGACAGCTCCTGTAAATACAGTCTGATATATAGTATAAGTGATGTCACAATGACAGCACCTGTAACTACAGTCTGATACACAGTATAAGTGATGGCACAAAGACAGCTCCTGCAACTACACTGATATACAGTAAAAGTGATGTCACAAGGGCAGCTCCTGTAACTACACTCTGATATACAGTATACGTGATGTCACAAGAACAGCTCCTGTAACTACACTCATACAAGTGATGTCACAAGGACAGCTCCTGTTACTACAATCCGATATACAGTATATGTGATGTGACAAGGACAGCTCCTGTAACTACTCTCTGATATACACTATAAGTGATACCACAAGGCCAGCAGCTTAACTACACTACCATATACAGTATAAGTGATGGTACAAGAACAGCATCTGAAATGTACACTCCGATATACAGTATACATGATGCCACAAGGACAATTCCTGTAACTACACTCTGATATACAGTATATGTGATGTCATAAGGACATCTCCTGTAACTACAATCTGATATACAGCTTAAGTGATGTGACAAGGACAGCTCCTGCAGCTACACTCCGATATACAGTATAAGTGATGCCACAAGGACAATTCCTGTAACTACAATCTGATATACAGTATAAGTGATGTCACAAGGACAGCTCCTGTAACTACAGTCTGCTATACAGTGTAAGTGATGTCACAAGAACAGCTCCTATAACTACTCTCTGATATACAGTGCAAGTGATGTCACAAGGACAGCTTCTGCAACTACACTCCAATATACAGTATAAGTGATGCCACAAGGACAGTTCCTGTAACTACACTCTGATACACAGTATAAGTGATGTCACAAGGACAGCTCCTATAACTACAGTTTGAAATACAGTGTAAGTGATGCGACAAGGACAGTTCCTGTAACTACTCTCTGATATACAGTGCAAGTGATGCCACAAGGACAGCACCTGTAACTTCACTCCGATATACAGTATGTGATGTCACAAGGACAGCTCCTGTAACTACACTCTGATATACATTATAAGTGATGCCACAAGGACAGCACCTGTAACTACACTCAGATATACAGTATAAGTGATGCCCCAAGGACTGCTCCTGTAACTACACTCTGATATACAGTATAGGTGATATGACAAGGACAGCACCTGTAGCTTCACTTCGATGTACAGTATAAGTGATGTCACAAGGACAGCTTCTGCAACTATAGTCTGATATACATTACAAGTGATGTGACAAGGACATCTCCTGTAACTACACTCTGATATGCAATATAAGTGATGTGACAAGGACAGATCCTGTAACTATACTATGATAAGCAGTAAAAGTGATGTCACAAGGACAGCTCATGTAACTACACTCCTTTTTTTCAATTATAAAGGAATTCCCAATACTATTCTAGCATGTCCAAGGGTCAGTTGTCAATCTCCTCTCCGGTCCAGCTGGTGAATCTGGAAATCTTGAGGCAATGTTACAACTGCCTCATGTACACAGACAACCCTCTCCTCCTCCCAACAAATTCCAACACATGTGAGAGATGCAACCATATAGCCAAACTGGAGGCTAAGCTGTCTCAACTCAGTACTGGCGTAACCAGTCAGGAGGAGAAGGAAACCACACTCACTACAATTCCAGTCTCACATAGACCTACCACGACAGCAAACCAAACACATAAACACACAAAAACATACTTGGAGGCTCTAAATAAAAATCTGCCTAAGCAGCAGAGACCTCCAAAGTAGACACCCAAGCAACCGCTACCCCAAAACAAAACACGTGCAACACATAGCTCACAAAGCCAGTGTGCCGAACAGTCACAGCCCTTAAGGCTAAACAACACACCTGATACACTTGTAATAGGTGACTCTATCATCAGGCACACTGATGTCCCACTCACCAGGCTGAACAAGGAGAAAGTCATGGTGAGCTGCCTGTCGGGCGCTAGGATCCGCCACATAACACAAGCACTCAGGTCACTCCAAGGCAAGTACAAATATGACTCAGTGTCCATGCTGGTGTGAATGACCTGAGACATACCTCCCTGGACTACATGAAAAGAGACATAGAGGAGCTCTCTGAGCATGTAGCCCAGGCTGGTATGACCATGACCTTGAGTAGCATCTTACCCTCACCAAGAATGATGCCACAATATGAAGACAAGATGATCAATTTCAACAATTGGCTTAAGTATTGGTGTCATTCAAAGGGGATCCAATGCTTGTCAGCATGGGATGACATGCTCGACAAGCCACGATGCTTCGCTAGGGACGGCTTGCACCTGTCACCCCTGGGCCTTCGGATATTGGCAAAGGCTCTTGCCACCCCCATAGTGCCTTTTTTAGGCAAGGCTCAAAAGACAAATCCACCTCCATAGGTATCACAAGGGATAAGAAACTAAGAGTAATAAAACTAAAACAAGTGGCAATTCTCGAAACCAATAATAAAAAAAAAATAAGAATGCCAAGAACCACGGACTGAACTCCTTTCAAGATGTTGCAAAACCAGATACTCCACAGAATGACAAAATGTTGAATTAACGCTTTTATTCACAATATAAATCACACGCATTTTCGTCCTACACAAAGGACATCATCAGACAAACTACATTAGTTCTCAACAGTTTAAATAGTTTACCCAAACTGAAAATTTAATCCTAGATCCAATAAAATCCCTACGTTAAAATCAAATTGACAAATCCCACTACACATCCCATGAATATTAATGCCTATCTCTTAAAGTGCCTTGTGCATTGAGTTGCTGTTACCCTAGTAAACATTTGTCTAAAATTCTACATACTGTTTAGATATACAATATATAAATATATATATAAATAAATAAATAATTATTTAAAACCTTATATTTCATGTTTAGATGATCTCAAATTTAAAACTCATATATATTCAAAAAAACAATAGAACAATTAGATTCAGATGTTTAGTTGGCAAGTGTCTTTTTTACCTATGTTTCTTATATGTATTCCCCCCTCTAGTGTCCATATATATAATTACATTGAATTTAGTTAAATATTGTTAGCTCTCAATTTGAGGAGTGGGGAAATTGTTATAAATTCATTAATTCCAGGTTTTGTACTTGCATCGAGGTTGACCTGCCACCAAAGTTCTTTACTTTCTAAAATTTCTTCCCACAGGCCACCTCTTATGTCAGGTTTAATTTGATCCAGTACAAAAAATACATATTTAAATTCAGTACAATTAATGGAATGTTTAAAAAGTGCATTTGTGTGTTTCCCTTTTATAATGTCATATGTATGCTCGTATATCCTTCTCTTCAAATGTCTCTCAGTCTTCCCCACATAGAAAGATTGACATTTCTGACATATGACAAGATATACAACACCTTTACTTTCACAATTGTAAAAACCACTACTACTTAACCATCTTTTTCTACTCTCAATGTAAACTTCCCCTTTATTAATAATGTATGGACACTGCTGGCACCTACCACACTTGTATGTTCCCACCTTATTCCTATCACCTTTGTTTTTACTACATACTTTCCTCTCTAATATGTTCTTTAAATTTTGAGAATTTTTATAAACTATGTTTTGTTGTATATTTGTAACTTCATCCATATCCGTCAAAATAGAAAATGTATTCCATTCTGTACTCAAAAATTCTTTCATCCTTTGATTAGAAGCATTATATTCCACCACTAAACTTCATGTGTATATTTCCTGATTGTTGTTGTTCTTATTCAACCCAGGATTGGAATTTTTACTCTCGGTATTAATTCCCCTACCTACAATAGGTTTAAATCTGTCCGTCCTACCTCTTTCCACTTCTTCCCTGATATTACACACAAAGTGTTCGGGGTATCCACGCTCTAAAAACATTTTCTCCAATGTCTCACATTCCAGTTGAAAATCCACGTCTCAACTGGTCATTTTTTGTTTTGGTCAGTTTTGGGCCAATTCCTAGCTCCCTTCAGCCCCCTGCTATAAAACACGCTAAACGCGCATAAGCGCGATTTAGCGCGGAGTTACCACTGTTGCACACAAGAGCAGCGGCGGTTAAACAAGGTTAAACTATTTGGGCCATCTAAATTCCACTCTTCCAATTTTCCCTTAAAACTACCTTCCTCGAGCTGTACTGCTGATCTAACCAGCATATCCTATAACTGAAAAGTTCATCTCTACTTGATTCCCAAGTAGACTATTCTCTATCTGTAAAGCCTAGCACTTACTCCTACAGTACTTGCACCTTGATAAAGCACTCTTATTATAGATAGTACCCCACCAGCCTAAAACCCACTTCCCGGAGTCCTTTGAAAGTCTCTTTATCTACTACTTCTAGTATGTCAAGGGATCAGTTGCTAGTGTCCTCTCCAGCTCAACTGGTGAACCTGGGAATATTGAGGCAATGTTACAACTGCCTCATGTACACAGACAATCCTCTCCTTCTCCCACAAAACACAAATACATGCGAGAGATGCAACTATACGGCCAAACTGGAGGCTGAGCTCTCTCAACATAGGACTGGCAAGACCAGACAGGAGGAGAAGGTAACCACACACAATACATACCCAGTCACACATGGTACCATCACAACTTCAAATCATACACATACTCACACAAAGACATACTGGAGGCTCTGATCAAAAATTTACCAAAACAGCAGAGGCCACCAAAGCAGACACCCAAACAACTACCACCTCACGACCCAACACATGCAACACATAGACCACACAGTCAGAGTGTCAAACAGTCACAGCCCTTAAGGCCAAACAAAATGCCAGACACACTTGTCATTGGTGATTCCATAGTCAGACACACTGACGTCCCGCTCACCAGACTGAGTAAAGAGAAGGTCACAGTAAGCTGCCTGTCAGGCGCTAGAATCCGCCACATAACGCAAGCACTCAGGTCTCTCAACAACAGGTACAAGTACGACTCAGTCATTGTCCACGCTGGTGTCAACGACCTGAGATGTACCTCCTTGGACTACATGAAAAGGGACATCGAGGAGCTCTCTGATTATGTAGCCCAGGCAGGTATGACCCTGACCTTGAGCAGTATCCTACCTTCACCTAGAATGATGCCACAATACAGTGATAAGATGATCAGCTTTAATAATTGGCTTAAATTCTGGTGTCATTCAAAGGGGATCCAATGTCTGTCTGCCTGGGATGACATGCTGGACAAGCCACGCTGCTTCGCAAGGGACGGCTTGCACCTGTCACCCCTGGGCTTCCGGATATTGGCAAAGGCTCTTCCCACCCCCATAGTGCCTTTTTTAGGCAAGGCTCAAATTCTAAACCTACCACCCTAGAACACCAAAAAGGAAAAAAACTAAGGGTAATGCTGCTCAATGGCAGAAGTCTCAATGTCAAGATGCACGCAGTCGAGGCCCTTCTCAATATGGAGAACATCGATGTCTGTGCTGTGACAGAAACCTGGTTCAAGGCTCCTGAGAGCACCC
Source organism: Protopterus annectens (assembly GCF_019279795.1). Classification (NCBI taxonomy): domain Eukaryota; kingdom Metazoa; phylum Chordata; order Ceratodontiformes; family Protopteridae; genus Protopterus; species Protopterus annectens. The sequence continues at coordinate 1,838,142,365 of NC_056744.1, forward strand.
CAGCACTAACAGGTTTCACCTCATATCATGCGTTCCGGCCCCAAAATCCGGACAACACCAAGAAAGGAGGGTGTCCATATTCATAAAGGACACCCACACCTCAAGGTTGGTGGCAACGCATGATGCATCGGAGACCATCCAGGTGCAATTAACCATAGGCAAGACTGCTCTGCAATTTGTAGCATGTTACAGGCCACCCTCTCAAACTCAGGAACCTCACATGGCCTTCCTGAAAACATTGGAGGATAAATGTATCTCCAAACACCATCATACTAGGTGACTTCAACTACCCTAATATAGACTGGGAACACTACTCAAGCCCGAACACTCTAACCCAAAGATTCCTGGAGTTCATAAACTCAAATGCCATGGAACAACTAGTCACCATCCCCACAAGAGGAGAAAACATACTTGATCTCATCATCACGAACATGGGATCAAAATGTTCAACACCGGAAGTATACCCCTCACTGGTGAGATCAGATCATAAACTAATCTCGCTGGAGGTCCTCATCCCGCCCCCACCTGAAACAAAAAAAGACCACAGTGAAAAACTTCTCAAAAGCCGATTTCACACTTCTAACAACTAGTGTGGTCTCCTTTAAGGCCCCTGAGCCAGTGGTAAACATTCCTCAAACTGCTGAATCACTTACAAATGCCTTCTACCAGCACCTACAGGACTGCATGGATCAGGCAATCCCAAACAAAACTAAGACTCTCTGTACCAAAGGCAAGCGTCCAGTCTGGTGGACCCCAGCCATAAACAAGCTCTACAACAAAAGGAGGAAGCTACTACAAGATAGAGCAAAATCCTTGAAAGGTAAGACACCTTTGATCATTATAAGTAAAAACTAAGAGCTCTCATAAAATCATCCAAGGCAAATTTTGAGAGAAAATCGCCAAGGACTCTAAAGAGAATCATAAGGCCTTCTTTAGCTATGTTAGAAACCTAGGAGGAAACTCCCAGATATGCTCAGAATTAGTTCAAAATGATGTGAAAATTACTGAACCTACACACATTGCCAACATACTGGCTGACAGGTACAGTGCAAACTTCTTCCTCCCCCAAAAGGAGAGATATCTATTCCAGAGGATTGTAGCCCCCAAACATCTCCAACGCCCAGGTGAGAACTGCCCTCACTAAGGCAAAAAACACAGCATCCATGGGACCGGATGGTGTCCCCGGCTGTGTGCTTCATGAACTCAACGAGGAATTAAACCCACAGTTAGGACAGCTGTTTAATCTTAGCCTCACCTCAGGATACGCACTCAAGGAGTGGCGCATCGGCGACTGTGGTCCCACTTCATAAGGGCGGTGCCTCCGCAGACCCTGGAAATTACCGCCCCATTAGCTTGACAAGCCTTATCTGCAAAGCCATGGAGAGGATCATAATGGAACTCATAAATAAAGACATAGGGAACTTGCAGACTTTGGATCCAACTCAGTTTGGCTTTGTCAAAGGCAGATCCTGCCTCTTAAACTTGGTTGACTTTTTTGAGACAGTCACCAAGGCCATTGATGAGGGAAAGGCAGTCCATACAGCCTACCTCGACCTGGCAAAGGCCTTCACACAATACCCCACTCAGGTATCATCGAAAAACTCATCAGCTTGAATGTAAACCCATACATCACAAGATGGGTTGCAAACTGGCTAAGTGACAGAACCCACAGGGTCAGAGTTGCTGGAGCCATGTCAGACTCAAAGCCTGTCACAAGTGGTGTCCCACAGGGCTCAGTCCTGGGTCCACTCTTGTTCGCATCTACTTTTCTGAAGTACAAGCAAACACAGGAGGGTTATGGCTGACAAAGTTTGCAGATGACTGCAAACTGGGCCATAGTCGAAAACACATCTGACACAGATATCCTCCAGAAGGGCCTCACAGAAACGGATAACTGGTGCCAGAGCCATGGCCTGAAGTTAAACGCCAAAAATGCATAGTCATACCCTTCGGGAAAAACAAGGTTACCCCTAGCTACCATATAGGTGGCAATCCACTGAGCACAGAAAAGTCATCAGAGATCTGGGGACCCAGGTTGACAGTAGCCTTCGCTTGACACTCATGTTGCTAAAGTAGTTAGGAAAACCTTCTATATCACCCACCTGATCATGAAGGGATTCACATCTAGATCAAGGGAGGTCATCGTCCCCTGTACTCATCACTTATTAGACCTATGATTGAGTACAATGCCCCGCTCGAATGTATCTGACCAGACACCTGCTGCAGCTTGAAAGGCCCCAAAAGTTCCTCACCAAAAGGATAAAGGGTCTCAAAATATGTCTTATGCTGCCCGACTGAAAGAACTCCAGCTCTATTCAGTCTCATACCGCTTGCTCAGAGGTGACCTGTGCCTGACATATAAGGCCATGTCAAACCCAGATTTGATGAATATGCTTCACCTCAAAAATCTAGATCCCTCAGAACCACAAGGGCGGAGACTTAAACCTTGACACAGTTATAAATAGAACGTGCTGGAGGGACAGATTCATCACCCAGAGACTCCCTATGCTGTGGAACAAAATCCCGGTACATGTGAGGCACAGCACCTCTCTGGCCTTGTTCAAGAGGAATCTTGACCAATGGATGGGAGATTGCAGATATACCCCAGGGATTACTTCAGTGTCACTGCTTGACAGAGGCACAGCAAAATGATAGGCATAGTTTTTATTCAAACTAAAGGGGTGGCGAAAGCCACATAACTATGGGCTAGGCTTATAAATGCCCTTGGGCAGATAGCCTAGTATGAACCTATGAACCTATGAACCTATGAACCTATTATAGTGTAGGAAGGAGTTGACTTAAGTTTCTTTTCTAAATACTTTAGTCTCAGACTTTTCCTTTTGTATACTTCAACATCTAAATATTTGAGTGCTTCAGTACTAGTAGAATATGTAAACTTTAGAAAACTTGTAGTGGGATTTGTCAATTTGATTTTAACGTAGGGATTTTATTGGATCTAGGATTAAATTTTCAGTTTGGGTAAACTATTTAAACTGTTGTGAACTAATGTAGTTTGTCTGATGAAGTCCTTTGTGTAGGACGAAAACGCGTGTGATTTATATTGTGAATAAAAGCGTTAATTCAACATTTTGTCATTCTGTGGAGTATCTGGTTTTGCAACATCTTGAAAGGAGTTCAGTCCGTGGTTCTTGGCAAACTAAGAGTAATGCTACTCAATGCCAGAAGTCTAAACCTCAAGATGCACGCACTCGAAACTCTCCTTAGCATGGAGAACATCGATATCTGTGCAGTAACAGAAACCTGGTTCAAGGCTCCCGAGAGCACCCCAGCACTACCAGGTTATACCTCATACCATGCTTTTCAGCCCCAAAACTTGGACCGAACCACAAAAGGAGGGGGAGTATCAATATTCGTCAAAGATACCCACACCTCCAGGTTGGTGGCACAGCACGAAGCATCAGAGACTATCCATGTGCAACTAACAGTGGGTAAAACTGCCTTCCAGTTTATAGCCTGCTACAGACCACCCTCCCAAACCCAGGAATCTCACTCTGCCTTCCTGAGAACACTGGAAAATATGAAGGTCTCTCCAAACACCATTATATTGGGTGACTTCAACTACCCAAACATAGACTGGGAGAATTACTATATCTCCAACACCCTAGCCCAAAGGTTCCTAGAATTTATAAACTCAAATGCTATGGAACAACTTGTTACCACTCCCACAAGAGGGGAAAACATACTGGACCTGATCTTCACCAACATGGGGGCTCTATGCTCCAGACCAGAAGTGTATCCCTCACTGGTAAGATCAGACCATAAACTAATCTCACTGGATATTCACATCCAAACCCCACCCCCTGCCCAGAAAATCACAGTGAAAAACTTCTCTAAAGCAAATTTCACACTTCTCAAAACTGAGGTTGAATCCTTCAAAGCCCCCGGGCCTGTGGGAAATACGGCCCAGACCGCAGAATCTTTTATAAATGCATTCTATGAACACCTTCCGGAATGCATGGATCATGCAATCCCAAATAAAACCAAGACCCAATCCTCCAAACGCAGGCGACCTGTCTGGTGGATCCCAGCCATAAAAAAACTATACAATAGAAGGAGGACGCTACTACATGATAGAGCAAAATCCCAAAAAGGGAAGGCATCTCTGATCAGTATTAGCAAAAAACTACGGGCACTTATAAAATCGTCTAAGGCCAGCTTCGAGAGAAAAATTGCACAGGACACTAAGGATAATCACAAGGCTTTTTTTAGTTATGTTAGGAACCTGGGTGGGAATTCCCAGATATGCTCAGAATTAGTCCAAAATGACAAAAAATACACCAAACCCACAGACATTGCCAACATCATAGCTGACAGGTTCAGCGCAAACTTCTCCCCCCCTCCCCACCAAAAGGGCAAATATCTATCCCAGCCAGCAGAGTTCTGCCCCCCCCCCCTCACATCTCAGATGCTCAGGTAAGAGCCGCCCTCTCCAAAGCAAAAAACACAGCATCAATGGGACCAGACGGTGTCCCGGGCTGCGTCCTACATGAACTCCAAGAAGAGCTAAACCCAAATATAAAACTACTGTTCAAGCTCAGCCTTACTACAGGATATGTACCCAAAGAGTGGTGTACAGCAACAGTGGTCCCTCTCCACAAAGGTGGTGCCTCAATGGATCCTGGAAACTATCGCCCCATAAGCCTGACTAGCTTGGTCTGCAAAGTTATGGAAAGGATCATCATGGACCTCATAAATAAAGATATTGGGGACCTACAGACACTGGATCCTACCCAGTTTGGCTTTGTTAAGGGCAGATCCTGCCTCTTAAACCTAGTCAAATTCTTTGAAACAGTCACCAAGGCCATTGACGAGGGGAAGGTGGTCCACACAGCCTACCTGGACCTCGCAAAAGCCTTCGATACAATACCCCACTCGGGCATTATAGATAAGCTCACCAGCTTAAATATAAACCCCTATGTCACTAGATGGGTTGCAAACTGGCTCAAGGACAGAACCCACATGGTTAGAATTGCTGGAGCCATGTCAGACTCCAAACCAGTTACAAGTGGCATCCCTCAAGACTCAGTCCTGGGACCTGTCTTGTTTGGTATATATTTCTCGGAGGTACAAGCCAACGTGGAAGGACCGTGGCTGACCAAGTTTGCAGATGACTGCAAACTAGGCGCCATAATTGACTCCCCAGCCGACACAAGCATCCTACAAAAGGGCCTCATAGAAACAGACAACTGGTGCCAGAGCCATGGCCTCAAGCTAAATGCCAAAAAGTGTATAGTCATCCCCTTTGGCAAAAACAAAGTGCCCACAAATTACCACATAGGTGGTAATCCATTAAGTACGGAAGAAGTAATTAGGGACCTGGTAACCCAAGTTGATAGCAATCTCTCATTTTAAAATCACGTGGCCAAAGTGGTTAGAAAAACATTTTATATAGCCCACCTAATCATGAAGGGATTCACATCTAGATCAGGGGAGGTCATCATGCCTCTTTACTCATCCCTCATCAGGCCCATAATTGAGTACAATGCCCCTTTTGGGATGTACCTTACCAGACACCTGCAGCAACTGGAAAGACCCCAAAAGTACCTCACCAAGAGGATCAAAGGGCTCAAACAGATGCCATATGCTGCCCGGTTAAAGAAACTCCAGCTCTACTCAGTGGCATACCGCCTGCTCAGAGGCGATCTGTGCCTGATGTATAAAGCCATGTCCAACCCAGAATTAATGGACATGCTGCACCAAAAACCTACTACACGAGATGAACCTC
>NC_056744.1:1838148610-1838202640 GCF_019279795.1 Protopterus annectens
CTGGATTTATCTGGTTGGAGTCGGAGTTATTTAAAGCCACTGAGTTGTTCAAAGCCATAGAAGTTGATGGCTGTTGTGGGGATATAGGATGTAACGTTGAACCAGGTTTCATGTGGTATATTAACATATACCCCTGGATATGTTGTCAGTGATGGGGATGTTGTTTTCTGGAGGAATGTATACTGCAAGAATACACATGCTCTTATGAGTTAAAGTTAAGAAAGGAAGTAAGGATTTGTACATTGTTGAATTGGGGCTGGTTGTTCTGATACAAAAAGATGTTTACATAGATGGGCTATATGATATAAACAGCTCTCCCTACCTTTTAGCCTAGGTGGGCAAGTCTGTGTCCTATATCCTGGTGGAAGAATTTCCATATCTTTTGTCTTTAGCCAGGTCTCAGTATGTCTGTGATGTGGTATGATTGTGAATTCATGCAAGTCAGTAACTTTGGAGGTGCTCCTGAAGTTAGTATTAATGAATTTTAACAGTTTGCTTTGTGTGTTTTTTGTGGTACTGAGGTGATGGTGTTTGTGGGGTAGAATTGGGTCTTGAAGTGGGCAACGTTTAAAGTGGCTGTCTCCTTAGTGTTGTAGTGAAGTTGGGGAAAAAAGCAAACTGGGAACAACTTTTTGGTTCAATATTTGTTTTTTTTGTTCCTGGTGTGTAGTGTAGTTTCTTTTGTTTTTATGATATGTGAGAAGTGTTGTAGAGCTGTTGAGCTATGGGAATATTCAATGTGGTGGAGTTAGTACTGGTGTGTGTGTGTGTGTGTGTGTGTTGTACTATTTGTATGAACATCGTGTAAAGGGGGATGTCCTGCCATATCACTGTTGGTGATGTTCATCATGTCACACTGCTGCAGTCATTACACTTGGGTTATCCTGCCGTCAGGTGGTCCCGCAGTCGGCCCGATTTCCAAAGTCTTGGTCTGGTGTCGGTTGCTGTCGCTTCTTCCCTGACATCAGTGTGCCAGGGGTATATAAGATACATCCGACGCCATTTTCTTCAGTCTTTTTTGCCGCGCGGTGCCCGAAGCAGAAGCAGTTCGCAAGCGCCGGTCGGCTGATTCCTGAGATTTTCAAAGTCGAATTTCATATCCGAAGTGTTCAATAAAGCTAAGTACCCCGTTGGGGAAACTCTTTTCTTGCCTCAGACCGATGTCAGAAAAAGTTAATTGTATTTCTTGTGGGAAGCAAATACCTCATAAGGACTTCCACTCTTACTGTATTCCATGCCTAGTCCCTGAACACGTCACTAGTTGTCGGTTTTGTGCTAGATTTAACAAACGCACTATAAAAAGACGTTTTGATTTTGCTTTGCACTACTTTGGCCGAAGGTTCAATTATACTATGCCGTCACATCAACCGATGACCTCAATACCGAAATGACGCAAAGACAAGGATAAAGACAGGCATCCGGGGTCCAAAACAGATGACGAAACCTCTTCTAGGCCAGTCGCCGGTTCTCAGTGAGGCGCTTTTGCAGCCAGACACCCGCTACCTCAGAGCCACAGGCCGCTTCCGACTCCCACGTGGAGACCGCTAGGCCTCTGGAAAGTCAAGGTATTGAGCCTACGGAAACTAATCCCTCAGATGGGTCTGGAGCTGCTGAGCAGGCATCGGCTTCTGAGGGTGTTTTCAGACCTTCACAACTTACCATTAAAACAGCCAAGACAAAGGTACCATTAAAGACAAAGAAACAAGTACAGCATTCTCCTGGACAGTCCTCCATGCCTAAGAAACAGATGCTTAAAATGGCCGAAGACCTCATTACTCTAATCAGGGGTTCCCATCCCCCTCCTGAGAAAAGGCCTAGGCAGGATACAGACTGATTCCTCTGATCAGGTTTCCATTTTCTCTGATTCCTCTTCAGACCAGGGATACTCTCTACCCCCCTATGAGGACTTTGATGCTGAAGAATCTATCCCTTCAGCCTCTCCTCCTGAGGATTATTCTTTTGGGGAAACTTTAGATACCATGAGGGAGCCTTTCCATTGGGAAAGTCAGGATTACCCAGAATCCAAGAAAAGGCTCAGGGATTTCCTTTTATTGCCTCAGCCACAGGCCCCTGGCTATTCCGCTTGTGCTAGATATTGTGGATGATGTGTTCTCTGAATCCAGCTTATCTCCTGATTCTTTGCCCCCCTGCTCCAGCCAAGCCAGATGGGTATTATACAGTCCCTGACTCTCAAGTTTCTTTACAAAAACCCTTCTGCTGATCCAGAAACTGTTTCTCAGGGTCCAAAAGGGGGTTAAGGCTTCCATTGCAAAAAATCCAGTACCCTCTGACAGAGATTCCAGAGCTTTGGATAGATTGGGGAAGAAAGTATACACTTCTGCAACTTTAGCAGTAAGAGCTTTAAATTGCCAGTTTCACTTGCTTAAGTACCAACAATATTTAATGGCTCAGTTAAAACAGAAAATGCTTGCAAGCTTAGAAGCTCCTGATTGTAAAGAAATGCAGGATTTATTGCATGCAGTTGAACAGGTGGGAAAAACATACTCTGCAGTGTGGTTTTGATTCTTTAGAGGCCTCTTGTAGAGCTGCAGTTACAGGTTCTGTGATTCGAAGACATGCTTGGTTAAAAACAGAGTTTACCTGATCATGTTAAGGCAAAATTATTGGATGCTCCTTTACAGCATGATACCTTGTTTGGTGTTAAAGCAGAAGAGGTGTTAAAGAAAACGGAGGATAAAGCTAAATCTATGCAAACAGTCAAGGATTTCTTACAGGTACAGCCACCTCGGTCTAGCAGAAGTTGGCCAACAAAGAATTGGTCCTTTCCAGTGTCAGACAGGCCACAGAGAGGCAGATACAGATGCCCAAGATGCAGATCTCAACCCCAAGGCTCAAACAGATGACAGTGGGGCACCTCAACCCCAAAAGGAGGTGAGGACAAGTCTCAACCTTACAGGAAACAGTCACAATGACTTTCCCCTTCGTACGCCAAGCACGTCCCTTTTGGAAGCCCCCCTTAGGGGGAAAACTAACACTTTTTTCTCAAAAGTGGCAAACAATCACCCAAGACAAATGGGTTCTGAATATTGTCTCAAGGTTGCAGGTTCCACTTTCATACTTTACCAAGGCTAAAATGAATGCCAAGACCTGCCACAAAATCAATGGCCAGAGGCACAAAAACAAATTTCAGCCCTCATGGACATGAGAGCTATTCAAAAAGTACCACAACAGGAACAAGGACAAGGATTTTACTCAAGACTCTTCCTGGTCCTCAGAAAGGACAAGGCCTGGAGGCCCATACTAAACCTTTCAATTCTGAATACTTACCTGGATATTCCGAAATTCAAAATGCTGACATTACAGCAGCTTCTACCCATGCTGGGCAAGAAGGCTTGGCTTGTTACTCTGGACCTCAAAGCGGCATACCTGCATGTCCCTATCATACAAAATTGCAGAAGATACCTCCGATTCAAAGCTGGTACAATGCACTACCAATTCTCTGCACTGCCCTTTGGCTTATCTACTGCGCCCAGGGTCTTCAGAAAGTGCCTGGCACCAGTAATTGTATTTTTCAGACAAAAAGGAATTCAAATATATCCATACCTGGACGACTGCCTCATTCAAGCAGAGACAAAGGACATTCTTCTACAGCATCTGGCATTTGTAAAAAGGTTGCTAATTTCTCTAGGGTACACAGTAAATGAAAATAAGTCAAAACTAGTGCCCTCGCAACAGATTATATTCCTGGGTGCCAGCTTAAATACAACGGGCCAGATGGCTTACCTCACGCCAGACAAACAATTTCAACTAACTCAATATTTTCAATTACTGGCAAAAAAGTCCCATCTCCCTGCAAGTAAAATTCTGCAGGCCCTGGGATTCATGGCATCCTGCATACTACTAATACCATATGCCAGACTGCATATGAGGAAATTACAATGGTACCTAAAAAGTGTTTGGCCTCAACACTCTCACAGTTTAGAAGCAATAATACCAATGATTCCCTGCCTACAACAGGAGTTTCTATGGTGGGCACAGGCATGTCACCTAAATAAGGGTCAGCCTTTTACCCAACCCACAGCCAGGCAAACTCTAACAACAGATGCTTCGGATTACGCCTGGGTAGCACACATGGCAGGAAAATGCATTCAGGGCAAGTGGACCACAGACCAGATGCATCTTCACATCAATCAAAAAGAGATGTTGGCTGTTCAAAATGCCCCAACAGCTTTCAAGGACCTTCTGCATCCAGGACAATTATTACTAAAGAGACAATACCACAGTAATGTGGTACATAAACAAGCAAGGGGGCACTCATTCTTATCCCCTATGCAGGCAAGCCATGACCTTGTGGAACACAGCTTTAACGTATCAAGTTCACCTGCAAGCACAATTCCTGCCAGGAAAGAAAAATAATCTGGCAGACTAAGCAGAAGTATCATGGACCCTCACGAATGGAAATTGAATCCACAAATCTTCAGCATGGTAACGCAAAAATGGGGATGCCAGACATTTGCCTCCCCACTGAATTGCCAACTCCAAAAATTCTGCACAAGAACTTATCACAGACAGGCATGGAAAGTGGATGCTCTTTTGTTCAGCTGGAAAAACCTAAAGGTTTATGCCTTCCCGCCACTGCCTCTCCTTTCAAAGGTACTCCTAAAAGCCAGACCAGAAAATAACACAGATGATCCTGATTGCTCCAGACTGGCCACGCCAGCACTGGTACCCTATCTTAAGGAACTTGGCTCAAGGCCCACCATGGATTTTGCCTCAAAGTCCACACCTTCTGACTCAACAAAACAATCTTCCTGCACGGTCAGCTCAAAACCCTAAACCTGGCTGCATGGCAGATACATTAGTCAAACAGACAACACCTCTCTCTAAAGCTGTTATGGATGTCATTTTGGAGGCCAGGAGGCCTAGCACCAGGAAAGCTTACTCGGAAAAAATTGAAGAGATTCTGCGCCTGGAACCAGGCTCAAAGCCTTGACCCTCTTGTTCCAAACATTCCTCAGATTTTACAATACTTAACTGAGATGCTGGACAGAGGCCTATCCTTATCAATTAAGATCCACGCCTCTGCCATTTCATCACATTACAACACGGATCCTCCTTTATTCTCTCATCCCTTGCTAAAGCAGTACCTCAGAGGGGCTAAAAACATAAGACTGCCCCGGAGAGCACCAACACCAACTTGGGACCTCAATTTTGTTTTGGAAAAACTGACCCTACCACCTTTTGAGCCAGCCAATACAGCCGATCTAAATTTTTTATCATGGAAAACAGCTCTGCTCCTGGCAGTAACTTCAGCACAAAGAGTCTCAGAGCTACAGGCATTAATGGCAGTGGAACCTTTTATAATTTTTCATCAGGACAGGGTTTCTTTAAGGACAACCCCTACCTTTATGCCAAAGGTGGTATCTAGTGTGGCTCTTAACCAAACCATCCATTTGCCAACTTTTTATCCAAACCCCCAGAATAAAGGGGAGAAACTTCTGCATTCTTTGGACATACACAGGCAGCTACGCTTCTACTTGGACAAAACAAAAGCTTTCAGGAAAACTGAGCATCTGTTTGTAGTATATGCTGCAGGATCACAGGGCAAGGCTATCTTAAAGCAGACTATATCCAAATGGATAGGACACTGTATTCGTTACTGCTACACACAGCAGTCCCAAATAACATTAAGCCACATTCCACCAGGGCAACAGCCACTTCAACAGCCTTTCTCAGATGACTACCTACCAAGGAAATTTTGGAGGCTGCAACTTGGAGTTCAGTGCACACCTTTACTAAGCATTACCACCTGCCTCTTTACTCTAAATCCAGAGCAGGATTTGCCACTGCAGTTCTGCAGGGCCTCATAGCCAATCCTAACTCTCTATAGACCAGCCATCCAACCATAGCTTTGGGATTCTTCCCAAGTGTAATGACTGCAGCAGTGTAACACGATGAACATAGTACAGTTTTGTACCTACCATAAATGTAGATGTTCGAGTGTTCACACTGCTGCAGTCCAGGTTACCCTCCCTCCATCCCCTCTGAACTAGCTGGACTTATCTATACCTTTCTATCCTATACAACCTTTGTGGTGTATTTGCTTGTAACTGAAGGTATTGTTTTTATTTTATATGTATATTTTTTATTAGCAATATGTATTGCCTACCTACTTGGGGGCACCTGACATCTGGGTCAAGAAAAACTGAAGAAAATGGCGTTGGATGCATCTTTAATACTTTGTGTGTTACCTGTCTAGGTGTGGATCATGACATCTCTTGTTGCTGTTTTTGTTCCCGTTTTAATTCTAGGGCTATTAGGCATAGAGCCGAAATCTTAGTTAGGCATCTTAATCAGCTATTTTCTTCACATCGCTTGATGGCATCCACCGGTTGTCCTGAGATTGAGCTCCTCGAGAGTAAGAATGACAAAAAAGACCCATGTTTAGGGCCTCCGACAATTATTCTCTGTCCTCCAGTCCCCCGAAGCTCATCTCTGAGGAAGGAGAGACACTGTCGCATCCCCCTTCTGTGACGGAGGTGGTGGCACAGGCCTCTGTTGAGACCCTTACTGAGTCTGACATTCTGTTGGGTCCCTCAACTTCAGCACGCGCCTTGGCTTTCAGTTCATCGGTTGGGACCGCAGTCACTCAGCAGACCTCCGCTTCCAATGTGCGATCTTGTACTGGCGACATCCCTTCAAAGCATCAGCCTGCATTGGTTCTGCCTTACAAAGAGACTGTCAGGATTACAGACATACCTAGGCCCAAGGCCAAAGCTACTTCTAAGAAGGGTTCTACCTCAGGCCCGATACCACCTGGGTGTACCAGCTCCTACTCGGCAGGTTAATAGCAAGACCTGATTGTTAGCTGTGGACCTTATCTCTTTAGTCAGAGCTAGGCATCCCCCCTTTGGAGTATTCCCCAGAGAAAAGGAAGAGGGATCCTACCCCCTAAAGTTTTCTCTGAAACTCCTGATTCAGATGAAGCTTCTGACCTGGAGGGGTCTGTCTTTGAGGAGGGACCCTTCCTTCCTTTGAAGATTCAGATTCTGAGAAGAGTCGGTCTTCCGCTTCACCCCCTGAAGATGTCACTTTTGGGGAAGCACTACATGCCTTGAGGGAACATTTCCAGTGAGAGTCACAGGAATACCCACAATCTAAAAATTGGGTTAGGGAGTTTCTTCACCTCTCAGAATACAAATCTCTGGCTATTCCTCCTGTATTGGATGTGTATTGGATGTGGTAGATGATGTTTTTATGGACTCTTCCTGAATGCAGATTCTCTATCTCCAGACTCTCGAATATCGGACAGGTTTTACAGGGTACTGGACTCGCATAAATACCTCTTCAAACACCCCTTTGCTGGCCCATAGGTTGTCACTCCAGATCCCAAGGGAGCAAGAGCCAGCTTTTCAAAGAACCTTTTACCTACTGACAAAGAAAGCAGGGCCCTTGATAGGTTTTGTTAAAAAAAAAAAAAAAAAAAAAGTCTACACTTCTGGTACCCTAGCCATGAGGACCCTTATCTGCCAGTTTCATATGATTAAATACCAACAAAGTATTTTGGATAAAATAAAGCAAAAAATATCCTCCCTGGAGGACAAGAACATTTCCATGGAATTGTTGGACCTTTGTCATTCCAGCTTCCAGGTGGGTAGACACTCATTACAAGTGTGGCTGTGATGCTGTGAAGGCCTCTAGGCAAACTGCTTTATCTGGTTTTGTCATTAAATGGCATGCTTGACTTAGGGCACAGACCCTTCCAGACCATGGCAAATACAAACTTATAGATGTGCCCACAGATAAGGATTTCTCTTTTGGGCCTAAGTCTAAGGCTGTAATAAAGAAGATGGAAGATAAAGCAAAATCTATGCAAACTGTCAAGGACTTCATCCAAGTTCAGCCTCCTAGGTTTAGTAAGAATTTTCCACCTAAACACTGGTCCTTTTCCCCCTCAATCAAAAGGCAGCCAGAGGAAGCTTTTGAGGTGAAGGCCTCAAAGGCACTGGTCCTTAGGAACTCCCAGGCAGGCGAGTTCTGGGTCACAACCCTGATAGAGAGCAGCAATGACTCTTCCTTTTCCCCTAGCCCCCCTCCCCCCACCACCATCTCCAGAAAAGATAGGAGGATGGCTGTCCATGCTCAAAGAAAATTGATCGCTACTTAGACAAGTGGGTTCTGAAAGTTACCTCAGATGGTTACAGGCTCACTTTCAAAGAGCCATTAAAGTACTCTGGTTATCCAGATTTTTCACAAACTCAGAGCAGAGGCCCTTTCTGAGATTCACAACCTATGCTCACAGGACTCTGTGGAACCAGTGCCAGAACATCAAATAGGGAAGGGTTTCTATTCCAGGCTTTTCCTGGCCCCCATAAAGGAAGGTTCTTGGTGCCCCACTCTAGACCTGTCATCCAGTCCCTGCTGGTATCAAAATTCAAAAAAGTTGTTCCCATGATGGCCCCTCAGGCTTTAATGTTCATCCCAGACCTAAAAGATGCTTACTTGCATATTCCTATAGAGGAATCATGTGGAAGTTTTCTTCATTTCAGGGCAGGAACCAGTTGCTTTTCTCTGCACTGCCCTTTGGCTCGTCTACTGCTCTCCGGGTCTTCACAAAGTGTCTAGTTCCTGTGATTGCTTTCTGCAGTGCAGGAGAGATCCAGATTTACCCCTGTCTAGATGACTGCCTCATTCAAGCCGCAAGTTAAGTCAAAGCTCCTCAAGGATCTGGCCTTCACTCAGACCCTCTTTACCTCTTTGGGGTTCAGCATAAATCTTTACAAATCCAGCACAGACCCTTCCACCCAGGATAGTTTTGCTGGAGGCTCTTCTAGATTCCTCCCTTCCTGACTCAGTACTTCTAAAACATTATGCAGAGGTAATGCCTCTCAGTCAAGGAGTTCCTCAGAGCATTAGGCTACAACGCATCTTGTATCCTCACCTCATGATCCCCCCTGGCCAGGCTACACATGAGGAAGCTCCAGTGGTACCTCAATCTGTGGTGCCAGTGCACACTGTTCCTGGTGACCAAAATCCAGCTCGTCCCTTGTCTCAAGGAGGAATTTGCATGGTGGATTCGGGCATTTGCCCAGAAACTGGGTCTCCCCTTTAGGTTCATCCCTCAAGGCCAAACTTTAACCACCGATGCTTCAGAGACAGCCTGGGGGTCTCATTTCTGACACCTTCTATCCCAACGCAGATAGGAAAATCCGTTCAGGTGCAAGCACATAAATTGGAAAGCTGATGGCAGTACAAAAGGGCCTGATGACTTTCAAAGATCAGTGGAAAAAGGGATCCTGCTTATCAAAACAGACAACAGTCATGTGGTACATAAACAAGGGGGCACCCACTCTTACCCTCTTTGTCAACTAGCAATGTAAGTTTGAGGGACAGCTCTGTCTCTCTCTCTCTGGTTGCACCTAATGGCAAAGTGCCTCCCAGGGACTCAAAATTCTGTAGCAGATAATCTCTGCAGGAACTTGATGGACCCCCCCCCCCCCCCATGAGTGGCATCTGCATCAGGAAACCTTTCTCAGCATAGTCCAGAAGTTGGGATCTGTGCAGATAGACCTCTTTGCCACCAAAGAAAATGCTCAACTGAAAAGGTTCTGTTCCGGGTGCAAACTACCCACAGCCTGGAGGACAGATGCTTTCTCCGTCCTTTGGAGCCACCTGTTCCTTTGTGTTTCCTCCATGGCCTGTTCATAGGTTCATAGGTAGGTACTAGGCTATTGGCCCAAGGGCCTACACAAGCCTAGCCAGCAAGGTTCCATAGCTTATGCCACCCAAGAAAGTTATTTTCCTGTGCCACTGTCCAGCAGAGACACAGAAGTGATCCCTGGGGTGTATTTCCTATTTCCCATCCACTCATCAAGATTTTTCTTAGTGCTAATGAAGAACTTTGCTTGACATAGATGGGTAGCTTGTTCCAGAGTATAGGAAGTGTCTGGGACAGGAATCTATTCCTCCAGCATGTCCTGTTTATTGTGGTGACAAGGTTTATGTCCCTAGAGCGTGTAGCTTGGAGGGATTGGGATTTCCTTAGTGTAGCATGTCCAACAGCTCTGCGTTTGACATAGCTTTTTATGTCAGGCAGAGATCACAAGAAGAAGGCCAAAGAATCATCCTGATAGCCCCAGACTGGCCCAGGCAGCAATGGTATCCTCTGCTGCTAAGTTTAACCAATGAAAATCCGTGGAAGTTACCTCAGAGAGTGGAACCTCTGACTCGGGACAAGGGGAGGTTTGTGTACCCTAACCTATAGAGACTCTATCAGCCTGGATAATTCCCCAAAATACTACTCTGAGCACACCCTAAGCAGACAAGTTCAAAACATTCTCAGAGGTTAGAAGACCTAGTACTAGGAAGTCATACTTGGCCAAGTGGAAGATTTCTCCATTTGGTGTCAGCAGCAAGGCCTCAATCCTAACTCAGCCAGTATATCTGCCATTGTAGATTACCTGGCTTCCCTGCTGGGCAGAGGCCTGTCCTGCTCATCCATCAAGATTCACGCCTCTGCCATTTCAGCCCGCATCCTACTCTTCCTCCTATCTTCTCCCACCCCCTGATGAAACAATTCCTTAGGGGAGGGATTCACATCAGACCTCCCAGGAGACAGCCCACACCTCCATGGGACCTCAGTTTCATTCTAGAAAAATGGCACTATATCTACCTTTGAACCAGCAGCTTCTGCTGATTTAAAATTCTTAACCTGGAAGAGTGTCCTTTTACTGGTTATATCACCTCAGCTAGGAGGGTTTCTGAGCTGCAAGCCCTCATGGCAGTGGAACCATTTCTCGTATTCCACCTAGACAGAGTATCACTAAGGACGAATCCATCCCATATGCCCATCCTTTAAATCAAGCCATACATTTACCCACCTTCTTCCCCAAGCCTCAGAACCAGGGGGAAAGAATCCATCACTCCTTTGTGTACAGACAGTTTAGCTAGTATCTTGACGGAACTAATTCTTTCGGAAAATCAGACCAACTCTTTGTCCTCTGACATTGGCTCTGAAGGGAAATTTGTCTCTAAACAGACCATCTCCAAGTGGATCTCCCACTGTATTCACTTTTGTTACAGCCATTGTGGCAAAAAGCCTCCTGAAACTATAAGAACCCACTCTGCTAGGGTCACGTCTACCTCTGCTGCCTTCCTGATAGGAGTACTTACCAAAGGCATTTTGGAAGCTCCTACCTGGTCATTTGTGCATACCTTTAACAAACACTAACACTTATCAGCCTTCTCCATGTCTAGAGCAGGATTTGCCACTGCTGTCCTGCAGGGCATCCTCTGTTCTCCATAATCTGCCTTCCACCTTCATCTCATCTTTGGGAGTCATCCCACAAGTCATGATTGCAGCAGTGAAACATGAAGAATATAGTATGGTTGTGTACACCTACCATAAATGTCGGTCTGTGTATTCACTGTTGGTCTTCTTTCTCTCCCTCCTTCCCCCTTTTTGCCTACAGTAGTAGTCTGCTTATATTTTTTTTACTAACCAGAGGACCCCCTGGATGTTTACCCAGCAGGCCCTCTTTTCTACCTTTATCCCTTGTGTATGGATCATCCTGGGGGCTCCTACCTTCTAAGGGGCAAGAAAAAAACTGATGTCATGGCATTGGTTGTCTCCCTTTATACCCAAGCATATTAACATCAGGGTTGGCCATCTGCCAGCCTTAGGAGGGAGGAGATTTTTACTCTGGTAGTCTGATCGGCCAAGGGCTTCCACAGCAGGAAATCCCACGACTGCAACAGTGAATACACTAACATCTACATTTATGGTAGGTATAGACAACTGTACTTCCTTACTGCCTTGCTGGATGATGTTCATCGTGTTTCACTGTTGCAGTCATTACACTTGGGTTATCCTGCTGGCAGGCAACCCGTAGTCGGCCCGAGTTCCAAAGTCTTGGTCCGGCGTCGGTTGCTATCGCCTCTTCCCTGACGTCAGTGCGCCAGGGGTATAAAAGTTGCAACCGATGACATTTTCTCCATTCTTTCTTGCCGTGCGGTGCCCGAAGCATAAGCAGTTCGCAAGTGCCGGTCGGCCGACTCCTGAGATTTCAAATTTGAATTTCAGAACCGAAGTCTTCAATAAAGCTAAGTACCCCGTTGGGGAAACTTTTTCTTGCTCCAGACCAATGTCAGTAAAAGTTAATAATTG
This sequence comes from Protopterus annectens, assembly GCF_019279795.1. Classification (NCBI taxonomy): domain Eukaryota; kingdom Metazoa; phylum Chordata; order Ceratodontiformes; family Protopteridae; genus Protopterus; species Protopterus annectens. The sequence goes on from NC_056744.1 coordinate 1,838,160,738, forward strand.
TATTTCTTGTGGGAAGCAAATACCTCATAAGGACTTTCACTCTTACTGCATTCCTTGCCTAGGCCCTGACTACGGCATTACTAGTTGTCGTTTTCTGCTAGATTTAATGAACGTATTATTAAACGTCTGTTTGATTCTGCTTTACATTATTTTGGATGAAGATTTAATTACATAATGCCGTTGGAACAACCGACCAGAATTTATAAAAAACGCAAAGACAAAGAGACAGGCATCCAAGGTCCAAAACCGACGACAAAGCCTCTTCTAGGCCAGTCGCCTGTTCGCCGGTTCTCAGTGAGGCGCTTTCGCAACCCCTGATACCCGCTACCTCAGAGCCACAGGCCGTAACCAACAGCTACGTGGAGACACCGAGGCCTGTGGTAACTCAAGGTATTGGGCCTACGGAAACTATTCCCTCAGATGGGTCCGGAGCCGCTGAGCAGGCACCGGCTTCTGAGGGTGTTTTCAGACCTTCACAGCTTACAATTAAAGCTACTACAGCAGCAAAGGCAAAGTCCAAAACACCATTAAAGACAAGGAAACAAGTGCAGCATTCTCCAGAACAGTCATCCATGCCAAAGAAACAGATGCTTAAAATGGCCCAAGGAAACAAGTGCAGCATTCTTCAGAACAGTCATCCATGCCAAAGAAACAGATGCTTAAAATGGCCCAAGGAAACAAGTACAGCATTCTCCAGAACAGGCATCCATGCCAAAGAAACAGATGCTTAAAATGGCCGAAGACCTCCCCCTCCTGACAAAAGGCTTAGGCAAGACACTGATTGATTCCTCTGATCAGGTTTCCATTTCTTCTGATTCTTCTTCTGACCAGGGCTATGCACTCCCTCCCTATGAGGACTCTGATGCTGAAGAGTCCATTCCTTCAGCCTCACCGCCTGAGGATCACTCTTTTGGGGAAACCCTGCATACCATGAGGGAGCATTTCCATTGGGAGAGACAGGATTACTCAGAATCCAAGAAAAGGCTCCGAGATTTCCTTCTACTGCCTCAGCACAGGCCCTTAGCTATCCCCCCTGTGCTTGATAGTTTTTTCTGAATCCAGTCTGTCTCCAGATTCTTTACCCCCTGCACCAGTAAAGCCAGACAGGTACTACAGGGTCCCTGACTCTCCTAAATTTCTTTACAAAAAACCCGCTGCAGACCCAGAAACTATTTCTCAGGGTCCAAAAGGGGTTAAAGCTTCCACTGCCAAAAATCCTGTCCCCTCAGATAGGGATTCCAGAGCTCTGGACAGATGGGGGGAAAAAAGTTTACACTTCTGCTACTTTAGCTGTAAGAGCTTTAAACTGTCAGTTTCACATGCTTAAATATCAGCAGTATCTCATGTCATTGTTCAAGCAGAAAATGGTTACAAATATAGAAGGTCCTGACAGTAAAGAAATGCAGGATTTATTGCATGCAGTTGAACAAGTGGGAAAGCATACTCTGCAATGTGGTTTTGATTCTTTAGAGGCTTCTTGTAGAGCTGCAGTTACAGGCTGTTATTTGAAGACATGCTTGGTTGAAAGAACAAAGTTTACCCGACCATGTTAAAATGAAATTGTTGGATGCTCCACTACAGCATACTTTGTTTGGTGTTGAAATGAAGAGGTGTTAAAGAAAATGGAGGATAAAGCAAAGTCAATGCAAGCTGTGAAAGATTTCTTACAGGTTCAGCCACCTAGATTTAGCAGAAACTGGCCTTCAAAAAATTGGTCCTTTCCAGTGTCAGACAGGCCACAAAGCGACAGATACAGACGCCCAAGAGGCAGATCTCAGCCCCAAGGCTCCTACAGACCTAAACAATGGGGCGCTTCAGCCCCCAAGGGAGGAGATGACAAATCACAACATTATAGGAAACAGCCACAATGACTTCCCTCAGCAAATGCCAAGCTCTTGCCAGTTGACAGCACCCCTAGCACTTTTCTCAAAAAATTGGCACATGATCACCCAAGACCAGTGGGTGTTGAATATAGTTTCTCAAGGGTACAGTTTCCACTTCAACACGCTTCCAAAACCAAAAGGTATGCCAAACCTGCCACAAAACCAATGGGCAGAGGCAGAAAAACAGATTGCTGCTCTTATGGATATGAGAGCTATTCAAAATGTTCCACAAGAAGAACAGGGCCAAGGTTTTTCCTCACGACTTTTCCTAGTGCCCAGAAAGGACAAAACATGGAGACCAATACTGGACCCGTCAATCCTAAATACTTTACTGGATGTTCCAAAATTCAAAATGTTAACACTACAACTCTTGCCCATGCTGGGCAAAGAGGCTTGGCTAGTTAGTTTGGATCTCAAGGAGGCATACATGCACGTCCCAATCAGGCAATCGTGCAGAAGATACCTCAGATTTATAGCAGGCTCAATGCATTATCAATTCTCTGCAATGCCCTTTGGTTTATCTACTGCGCCCAGGGTCTTCACAAAATGCCTGGCACCAGTAATTGCATTTTGCAGACAAAAAGGAATTCAAATATATCCCTACTTGGATGACTGCCTTATTCAAGCAGACTGCAAGGACATTCTTCTAAAGCACCTGGAGTTTGTAAAAAAATTACTAATTTGCCTAGGGTACACAGTAAACGAAAATAAATCAAAACTAGTGCCCTCTCAAGAGATAATATTCCTGGGTGCAAGCTTAAATACAACTTCCCAGATGGCTTAACTCACACCAGACAAACAAAGGCAACTGACTCATTACTTTCAAATGATGGCAACAAAGACCCAGCTCCCTGCAAGAAAAATGCTGCAGGCCCTGGGTTTCATGGCTTCTTGCATTCTACTAATTCCATATGCCAAACTGCATATGAGGAAACTATAATGGTATCTAAAAAGTGTCTGGACTCAGCATTGTCACAGCCTAGAGACTATCATAACCTTGATTCCCTGCCTACAACAGGAGTTTCGATGGTGGTCCCAGGCCTGTCACCACAACAAGGGACAGCCTTTCTCCTTACCTACAGCCAGGCAGACAATAACCACGGATGCATCAGATTATGCCTGGGAAGTACATATGGCAGGAAAATGTATTCAGGGCACGTGGCCCAAGGAACAAATCTTCACATCAATCAGAGAGATGCTAGCTGTACAGAATGTCCCGACAGCCTACAAGGACCTAATACATCCAGGACAATTATTAATAAAGACGGACAATGCCACAGTTATGTGGTACGTAAACAAGCAAGGGGGCACACATTCCTACCCCCTATGCAGACAAGCCATGACTTTGTGGAACACAGCACTGACCTACCAGGTACATCTGCAAGCACAATTCCTGCCTGGAACAAAAACTACACTGGCAGACGAACTAAGCAGAAATCTCATGGATCCTCACGAGTGGAAACTAAATCCAAAAGTGCTGAACATGATAACAAGGGAATGGGGACACCCAGAAATAGATCTTTTTTGCCTCCCCTCACAATTACCAATTACAGAAATTTTGCACAAGGACTTATCACTCTCAAGCATGGAAAGTGGATGCTCTATCTTTCAACTGGAAAAACCTGACAATCTATGCCTTTCCTCCGATGCCTCTTCTCACCAAGGTGCTTCTAAAAGTCAGACTAGAGAGGCCAAAAATGATCCTGGTTGCCCCAGATTGGCTATGCCAGCACTGGTACCCAATCCTAAAGATTTTGTCCCACCTTGGCCTCTACCTCAAATCCCTCATCTTCTGACAAAGCAAAACTATCAGATTCTGCATAGTCAACTCAGAACCCTAAACCTGGCAGCATGGCAGATAATGTAGTCACTCAGACTGCACCTCTCTAAAGCTGTTATGGATGTAAATGTTCATCGTATTACCCTGCTGCAGTCATCACACTTGGTTTATCCTGTCGTCAGGCGGTCCCGCAGTCGGCCTGAGTTCCAAAGTCTTGGTCCGGCATCGGATGCTGTCGCTTCTTCCCTGACGTCAGTGCGCCAGGGGTATATAAGAGGCATCCGACGCCATTTTCTTCAGTCTTTCTTGCCGTGCGGTGCCCGAAGCAGAATCAGTTCGCAAGTGCCGGTCGGCCGACACCTGAGATTTTCGAATCGAATTTCAGTCCGAAGTCTTCAAAGCTAAGTACCCCATTGGGGAACCTTTTCTTGCCTCAGTCCGATGTCAGAAAAAGTTAACAATTGCATTTCTTGTGGGAAGCAAATACCTCATAAGGACTTTCATTCTTATTGTATACCTTGCCTAGGCCCAGACCACGACGTCACTGGTTGTCGGTTTTGTGCTAGGTTCAATAAGCAAACTATAAAGCGAAGCTTTGATTTTGCTCGACACTACTTCGGTAGAAAATTTTATTATACTATGCCTTCGGACCAGCTGACTACCGGCGTGCATAAAAAACGTAAAGATAAGGACAGGCAGCCTAGATCCAAGCCAGAATCCGAGGCCTCTGCTGGGCCTGTCGCCGGTTGGCCGGTTTTCAGTGAGGTGCTTACGCAGCCCCTGACAACCGCAGAATTGGAACCCAAGGCCGCTTCTCAATCAGAGAGTACTAGGCCGACGCAGCCATTTTCTTTAGGCCCTACCGACAACATGGCAGAAGGAGAAGCCGGTGCTGTGGAAACACCTTCGGTTACAGAAGATATCTTTAGACCGACTACTCTCACCATAAAATCTTATGCTAAGCTTAAGACTCCTTTAAAACCTAAAAAGACTGTACATCAGTGTCCAGTTCAAGGCCCCATGCCTAAGAAACAGATGCTTAAGATGGCTGAAGATTTGATTACTCTGATCAGGGGTTCCCAACCCCCCCCCCCCCAGACAAAAGGCCAAGACAAGAGGAGGATTATGCCTCTTCTGATCAAGTTTCTATTTCCTCAGACTCCTCTGAGGAACAGGATTACTCCTTTCCCCCTTATAAAGTTTCTGATGCTGAGGACTCCATTCCCTCAGCATCTCCCCATGAACACTATTCCTTTGGGGAAACCTACATACCATGAGGGAACATATCCACTGCGAAGGTCAGGAGTACTCAGACTCAAAGAAAAGGCTCCGAGAGTTTCTTTTACTTCCCCAACACAGACCACTTGCTACCCCTCCAGTTTTAGACATTGTGGATGATGTTTACTTAGAATCTGTGTAAATCCAGATTCTCTGCCTCCTGCTCCAGCCAAACCAGAGTGCATGACTCACACAAATTCCTTTACAAAAGCCCTGTTGCTGACCCAGAAACAATCTCCCAGGGTCCCAAAGGGGCTAAGGCATCTATGGCTAAAAATCCTGTACCCTCTGAAAGGGACTCCAGAGCACTAGATAGATGGGGGAAGAAGGTATACACCTCAACTACTCTGGCTATGAGAGCACTAAATTGTCAATTTCACATGCTGAAATATCAGCAATTCCGAATGTCTCAATTAAAACAAAAGATGAGCACACACTCTCAACAGTCTCTGAATTCAAGGAAATGCAGGATCTGTTGCATGCAGCTGAACAGGTGGGCAAACATACTTTACAATATGGATTTGATTCATTGGAAGCTTCCTGTAGAGTAGCTGTTACTGGGTCGGTCATACGTAGGCATGCTTGGTTAAAAGAACAAACTCTGCCTGATCATGTTAAAGCAAAATTACTAGATGCACCTTTACAGCAGGATGTCTTATTTGGTGTCAAAGCAGAAGAGGTTTTAAAGAAAATGGAGGATAAGGCAAAGTCTATGCAGACGGTCAAGGATTTTTTACAGGTACAACCACCTCGCTCCAGTAGAAATTGGCCAACAAAAAATTGGTCCTTTCCAGCTTCTGACAGACCACAGAGGGGCAAATACAGACGCCCAAGGGGCAGAGGTCAAGCACAAATCTCTTACAAACCTCGCCAATGGGGCACTGCAACACAGAAGGGAGGAGAAGACAAGCCCCAAACTACTAGAAGACAAACACAATGACTTAAATCTCAAACTGCCGAGCAAAACTCTCTTGGCAGCTCCCTTGGGAGGAAAATTAGCACTTTTTGCAGACAACTGGCGCATCATCACAAAGGACAAATGGGTCCTAGACATTCTCACAAGGATACAGATTCCATTTTCACACCTTGCCAAGGATAAAAGGCATGCCAAACCTGCCACAAAATCAATGGGCAGAGGCACAAACACAAATTGCAGCTCTCATGGACATGAGAGCCATTCAACTGGTACCTGCACAGGAGCAAGGCCAAGGATTCTACTCAAGGCTCTTTCTAGTCCCCAGAAAGGACAATGCATGGAGACCCATTCTGGACCTTTCAGTTCTAAACACCTACTTGCAAGTACCCAAATTCAAGATGCTAACACTACAGCAGCTTCCCATGTTGGGCAAGAAGGCTTGGCTAGTAACGTTGGACCTCAAGGAGGCATACCTGCATGTCTCTATCAGACAAAATTGCAGAAGATACCTCCGTTTCATTGCAGGTTCAACCCATTACCAATTCTCTGCACTGCCCTTTGGCTTATCTACTGCGCCCAGGTTCTTCACAAAATGCCTGGCACCAGTAATTGCATACTGCAGACAGAGGAATTCAAATAAACCCATACCTGGACAGCTGCCTCATCCAAGCAGAAAGCAAGACATTCTCTTACATCATCTGGCGTTTGTCAAACACCTTCTAAGTTGCCTAGGGTACACAGTAAATGAAAAGAAATCAAAACTAGTACCCTCACAAAATATGACATTCCTGGGTGCCAGCTTGAATACAACGGCCCAGATGGCTTATCTCACGCCAGACAAGCAACTACAACTAACTCAATACTTCAAAATACTGGCAACAAAGACCCAACTCCCTGCAAGAAAAATTCTGCAGGCCTTGGGATTCATGGCATCTTGCATTCTACTAATACCATTTGCAAAACTGCATATGAGGAAATTACAATGGTACCTGAAAAGCGTATGGACTCAACACAGCCACAGCTTGGAAACAATGATACCTCTAATTCCCTGCCTTCAACAGGAGTTTCTGTGGTGGTCACAGGCATGTCACCCCAGCAAGGGTCAGCCTTTCACCTTACCCCCAGCCAGGCAAACTATGACAACAGATGCATCGGACTGTGCCTGGAGAGCACACATGGCAGGACAGTGCGTTCAAGGCTATTGGACTACTGATCAAACATATCTGCACATCAATCAAAAAGAAATGCTAGCTGTACAGAATGCTCTGACAGCTTTCAAGGACCTCCTACACCCAGGACAACTCATAAGGACAGACAATACCACAGTAATGTGGTACATAAACAAGCAAGGGGGTACACACTCCTATCCTCTATGCAGGCAAGCAATGACCTTGTGGAACACAGCACTGACTTACCAAGTTCAATTACAAGCACAATTCCTGCCAGGAAGAAAGAACACATTGGCAGACGACCTAAGCAGGAACATCATGGATCCCCACGAGTGGAAACTGGATCCACAAGTATTTGCAATGATAACTCAAAAATGGGGGTTCCCAGACATAGACCTCTTTGCCAACCCCCAAAACTATCAGCTACCAAAATTTTGTACAAGGACATTCCACCATCAAGCTTGGAAAGTAGACACGCACTCATTCAGTTGGAAAATGGTGACAGTATATGCCTTCCCTCCACTGCCCCTTCTAACAAAGGTGCTGCTGAAAGTCCGAATGGAGAGACCACAAATGATACTCATTGCCCCAGACTGGCCACGCCGGCACTGGTACCCAGTACTAAGGAACATGGCCCACGGCCCACCATGGATTTTACCACAAATTCCTCATCTGCTTACACAGCAAGACAGTCAGATTCTACACAGCCAGCTTAAGACCTTAAATCTGGCTGCATGGCAAATCACCTAAACAACCAGCCAGCTCCTCTATCACAAGCTGTTATGGATGTCATGCTGGAGGCCAGGAGACCCAGCACCAGGAAAGCCTACTCAGACAGATGGAAAAGATTTTGCGCCTGGAACCAAGCTAAAGGCCAAAATCCACTTGAGCCGGACATACCTCAGACTCTACAATATTTAACTGAGATGTTACACAAAGAACTTTCCTTTTCATCTATTAAAATCCACGCATCAGCTATTTCAGCTCACTACAACACTGATCCTCCTTTCTTTTCACATCCACTTCTAAGACAGTACCTCAGAGGGGCCAAAAACATAAGGCCTCCCAGGAGAGCACCCATGCTAACTTGGGACCTCAACTTTGTTCTGGAAAAGCTTACGCTTCCACCTTTTGAGCCAGCTTTCTCAGCTGATTTTGTTTATTTCATGGAAAACTGCCCTGCTGCTAGCTATTACTTCGGCCAGAAGAGTCTCAGAGCTACAGGCACTAATGGCAGTGGAGCCCTTCCTCATTTTTCATCAAGACAGAGTCTCTCTACGAACTAACCCCTCCTTTATACCAAAGGTGGTATCCAGTGTGGCTCTAAATCAAACCATCCATTTACTCACCTTTTTCCCAAATCCACAGAACAAAGGAGAAAGACTCCTGCACTCCTTGGACATTCACAGGCAACTATGTTACTACTTGGATAAAACTAAGGCTTTCAGAAAATCTGACCAGCTCTTTGTATCCTATGCTACAGCATCACAAGGAAAGCCTATCTCAAAACAGACCATTTCAAAATGGATAGGGCATTACATACGTTTCTGCTACACTCATCATGGAAAACCAGTTCCTGCTAGCATTAGGTCCCACTCCACCAGGGCTACAGCTACATCTACAGCCTTCCTCAGGGGGGTGCCAACCAAGGATATTCTGGAAGCTGCAACTTGGAGTTCAGTACACACCTTCACCAAACACTAGCACTTACCTCTAAGACTAGAGCTGGCTTTGCCACTGCAGTTTTGCAGGGCCTTCTAGCCTCCTCTAACCCTGTTTGATTCCACCTCCCATCCTTAGCTTTGGGATTCAACCCAAGTGTGATGACTGCAGCAGGGTAACACGAACATAGTACAGTTTTGTACCGACCATAAATGTAGATGTTCGAGTGTTCACCCTGCTGCAGTCCAGGTTACCCTCCCTCCATCCCCTCTGATCTAACTGAAATCTCTCTATGCCTTTATATCTGATACTACCTTTGTGGTGTATTTGCTTATAGCTGGAGTTATGTTTTGTTTGTGCTTCACTTTTATTATTGGTACTATGTAGTGACCGCCTATTGGGGGGGGCACCTGACATCTGGGGCAAGAAAAACTGAAGAAAATGGCATCTGATGCCTCTTGTATACCCCTGGCGCACTGACATCAGGGAAGAACTACAGCAACCGACGCCGGACCAAGACTTTGAAACTCAGGCCGACTGCGGGGACCGCCTGACGACAGGATAACCCAAGTGTGATGACGGCAGCAGGGTGAACACTCGAACATCTACATTTATGGTAGGTACAAAATTGTACGTTTTGGAAGCCAGGAGACCCAGCACTAGGAAATCTTATGTGGAAAAATGGAAGAGATTCTGTGCTTGGATCCAGGCACAAGGGCTCGACCCTCTGGTCCCTAATATACCTCAGATTTTACAATACCTGACTGAGATGTTGGACAAAGGCCAATCTTTTTCTTCAATTAAAATCCATGCTTCTGCCATTTCAGCTCATTACAATATGGATCCTTCTATTTTTTTCACATCCTCTACTACGACAGTACCTCAGAGGGGCAAAGAATACAAGACCCCCTAGGAGAGCACCAGTACCTACTTGGGACCTCAACTTTGTTTTAGAAAAACTAACACTGCCTCCATTTGAACCAGCCAGCACAGCTGACCTAAAATTCTTGTCATGGAAAACTGCTCTGCTCCTAGCAATAACTTCAGCAAGAAGAGTTTCAGAGTTGCAGGCATTGATGGCTGTGGAACCTTTCTTCATTTTTCACCAGGACAGGGTTTCTCTAAGAATGAACCCAACATTCATGCCAAAAGTGGTCTCCAATGTGGCCTTAAACCAAACTATTCATTTGCCCACTTTCTACCCAAATCCCCAGAATAAAGGGAAAGACTTCTGCACTCTTTGGATATACACAGGCAGCTACGATTTTACTTGGACAAAACAAAGGCTTTCAGAAAAACTGAGCAACTGTTTGTGGCATATGCTGCAGGATCACAAGGAAAACCAATTACAAAGCAGACAATCTCCAAATGGATAGGACACTATCCGCTTCTGTTATGCACAACATGGCAAATATGTGCCTAAGGACATCAGGCCTCATTCTACCAGAGCAGCAGCTTTCCTCAGAGGAGTACCAACCAAAGACATTTTAGAAGCTGCAACCTGGAGCTCAGTGCACACCTTCCCCAAGCAGTACCACTTACCTCTCTACTCCAAATCCAGAGCAGGCTTTGCCACTGCAGTTCTGCAGGGCTTGTTAGCTTCGCCAAATCCAATCTAGACCCAGCCACCCTACCTCAGCTTTGGGATTCTACCCAAGTGTAATGACTGCAACAGTGAAACACGATGAACGTAGTACAGTTGTGTACCTGCCATAAATGTAGATGTTAGTGTATTCACTGTTGCAGTTCTGGTTACCCACCCACCATCCCCCTCTTTGCTGGGACTATTCTGTACTTCTCAACTCCATACAACCTATGTGGTGTATTTGCTTTAAGAAGGAAATGTTTATAGTACTATATGCATGGTTGCTTGGCATGTTTCTATCTTTACAGCCTGCATACCTGGGGGCACCTGACATCTGGGGCAAGAAAAACTGAAGAAAATGGCGTCTGTTGCAACTTTTATACCCCTGGTGCACTGACATCAGGGAAGAGGCGACAGCAACCGACGCCGGACCAAGACTTTGGAACTCGGGCCGACTACGGGTCGCCTGCCAGCAGGATAACCCAAGTGTAATGACTGCAACAGTGAATAAACTCTAACATCTACATTTATGGTAGGTACACAACTGTACTTTTTTTCTACTGCTTTTTAGCACCCGATTTTCAATGTCCTGCCCGCAAAAAATCTTTATAAAGTGCCTGATGACTAAGTTTGTGTCCCTCTGCTGACCCCTCTGTGGTGGCAGTTACTTCTGATAAGCCCTACAAATTACCTTCCACTAAGTTTCTTCCATCTGATAAGGATAGCAGAACCATGAAGAGGCTGGGAAAGGGGTATACTTCTGCTACCATAGTCTTTAGAATGGTTATCAGACACACACGACTAGACACATTCTTGCTCTTCTCTCTCAAGCCTGTCGGGCTATTTCTGATCTCCCTGATTCCGAGGGGGAACGGCTTCTGCTGTTGCTTTGTTAGGGGCATCCTTCCAAGTACCTCACCATTCTATGAAATGCAGCTGATGCTTCATCTAGGCCTGCTGCTTTTGGATCTGTTAAGGTTTTCCTGGCTCAGACTTCAGCCTTTGCCTGATGATATCAAGGCTAAACTGATGGATGCTCCTCCGGATAATAAGCATTGTTTGTTGTTGCTGCTGTTTTAAGTCCTTGCGAGAACATGGCAAGGCCTTACAGGAGTTGCAGCATATTTGTTTCCCGTGTGCCCAAGTTTCAGAGGAATTATTGTAATAAGCCTGCTTTTGTCTGTAGACAGTCTCGTCCTCCCCCCAAAGGTAAAAAGGGTGGTAGAAGGGCTGCCCCCTGCTAGGGCTACACAATCTCCTACTACTCAGAAGCCTCCTTTTCCTGACAAACCAGGTGCTGTCTTGACTATCCATGCCTTGTTCTCAGTCACATTTCTCCTTCTGTAAGTCTCTCTGTCCCTTCCGGTTTGACTAAAGATTGCCCAAGACTCCTGGGTTCTTTCTGTAATTCACCAGGGTTATTACATGGTTTGGAAATCTCTTCCCCTTTTTTTGGGCATTCCTCAGGAACAATTGCCCTTTTTCCCCAGAGGTGCTTCAGGGCCTGTTGACTAAGGGAACTATTCAGGAAGTTCCAGTTACTCAAAGGGGGATGGGGTTTTCCCTGATGTTCTTGGTCCCCAGGAAAGAGGACACCTGGGGACCGGTTCTGGATCTTTTTCATGTAAACACCTTGTTGAAGGTCCCTTCCTTTCAGATACTGTCCCTTCAAACCTTGTTTCTTCTGTTACTTCCTCAGGCTTTTCTGGTTTTCCGGTATCTCAAGTATGTTTATCTACACATTCCTATCCGTCCCCTGTTCAAGAAGTTTTTGCATTTTTTTGTTTCTTCCTGGCATTTTCAGTTCTCTGCTTTGTCCTTTGACCTGTACTGTATTCACCAAATGCCTCACTCCTGTGAGTGCTTTCTGTAGGTTAAGGGGATATACAGGTCATTTACTACCTGGATAACATGCTTAATCTGATGTTAATCTTCTTTCCATCCATCACTGATGGGTTCGGTTCCGAGCCCTCGGAACCGAGTCGGCCTAATACCAAGCTCACACCAGCCAAAAACTCTCGAGCTAAGCTTTTATCCACAACGCCCTTCTCCCTGTTACCTCAGATCTTGTTTGCCGCATAGCCGTAAAGCCACATTTCAGCCGAGCTCTCAGCTAAGTGGAAACTTTTTGATATCTTGTGGAAAAATTTCTCTCTTTTCTTGCCGTTTGTGACTTGCATTCATTAATCTTTATATTTACGGTTAGATTTGCACATTTTCACTTCTATTCGTTTGGTAATCTTTCTAGTACCATTGGTGGTACGGTATTCTCTCTTTACCTTTGTGGTATTCCTTGAATATCATCGCTGGTCCTTCTCTCTCTCCCTTTTTTCTGTCTAGTTGTGTGTGTTTGCCCCTTTGGATAGATACTGTGTGTATTTAGATAGGTTTAGACGTACAAAAAGTAGAATTTACATTTTTCTCTGAAGACTTTGATTGTTGTTTAACTTTTCATGATGTCTGATAAGAAGAGTACATCAGGTTTCAAACATTGTACTTCATGTAATAGTGACTCTCACAATGATTGTGTTTATTGCTTGGGAGTGCCCTATCATTTGACGCAACCTCCCTGTGTGATTGGTCAAAGTTTCAGTCAGCGCACTCTTAATGAGCGCAATAATAAGTTGCCATTTTCAGAGGCCGTTTCTGCGACGGAGGTCTCAACCCCTCCTAGGAAGGATAAGAAAAGGCCCCATTTGGTTCCCTCTTCACCCTCTAGGTTTCACTGACTTACCATGGTCACCAAAGTGCAAAAACTTTCTTTGGGGCATAAGTCTGCCTCATCGGCACTGACCTTGTGTGCTCCGGGTACTATGACTGTAACATCAGCTCCAGCTTTGGCTCCGATTCTGTCTCCGGCACCGACTGTGCACCTCGCCTCACCAACTACAACTTCGGCACAGTTAGCACCTTCTATGCCTGTCTCTGCAATAACGATTGAACCTCCTGTATCGGCTCAGAGTGCCCGGTCAGCACCGAGCCCTTTTACGGCCCCGACAAAAATGGATTTGACTCCACTGCTTCCTGTCTCCAAACTTGAGAGATTGGTGCCAGTAAATTCCACACCACGGACTCGATACACTCTGTCCATGGACCCATTTCTAGGCCAAGTGTATAGCCCGTTCCTAGATTGACCTGTCTTTTCATCGGGCGTATCCACTAGATCTACCAGGAGCCTTTCCGAACTTGATGTGGTGTGTCTTGTGGATCAGCTGTTGGCAGCCAGGGGGGATACCCATGCCTTCCAGAACCCATCCTCTGGCAGGACTTGGGTTGACTTCTCCACGGACTCCATTGGGTTGACTTCTCCACGGACTCCATCCTACTCTCCTACTTTGACCATTCTGGTTCCAAAGCCTCCTGCTCAGACGTCCTTTTTGGAACCCCCCCATCTCTGTGCTGGTAGTGGACCTCACTGTGCCTCCGGGAACATCCCTTTGGTCCTCTGTTAATGCTGAAATGGTCCTTCCTCAACCCTGTGCTTGAGCTGCAGGCTCTTCGGTTTGTGGTATTGTACAGAGTATTTCTTCAGTTCCGTCCTTGATGCCAGGAGCTTTGACGGCACCGATCCCTACTTGAGGCTCCATCCTCTGGAACGGTTTTGACGGAGTGGGGTGTGACCCCGGTTCCGAGATTGTCTTTCTCTGTTCTGGGCTCCCATCGCTCTTCGGGGTGGACCTGCTTTTCATGCAATGGAGAGGGCACTTGCTTCTGGAAGCATTTCTCCAACATCGGAACCCCAGATTTCTTCCCCTGAGCTACAGCTGCCACACAGGCCACCTCCCGGGGACACCAGGTAGGGAAGTCGCAAGAACCCCCGTACAGGGTAGTCCTCCTCAGAAGCCCCCACTGAGGAGCCTCCGCGGAAGAGATCGTGCAAAAGGAAGCATGTAGACTCGCCTGAGGAGTCTTTAACAAAGGACACTGATTTCGATGACTGTGAAGGTTCCCCACAGTCACCCCCTGATGTCTCCTTCAGAGACATCCTTGAAATGCTGAAACAGAAGGGAGACCGGTAGCCCACTAATCCTTCTGAGGAGTCCATGTTCTTGCAGGCTTTCCGTGCCCGGTCATCTACCTCTTGGGTGACCCTGCCTGCAGACGAGCTAGTTCAGCTCGTGGTGCAGCATGCCTGGAAGAACCCTGATTCTGTTAAGGTTGGAGACCTGATAAGATACTTTCTCCACCCGAGGAACACCCACATTGGTCCAGAGGTTTACCAGTCAACGCTATGATGGTGGTGTTAGCAACCACGAAAAAGGATTTAGCTGAAGAGTCCTACTGTCCACCCACCCAACAGTGTCCCAGGCAGTGGGCAGATTGGGGAAGCAAGTCTTTGCATCAGTGACCTTTGCCATATGGTCTCTGAACTACTTGGCACATTTTATGAGGCTCCAAAACTACTTATCCAAACTCTCTGGAACACTTGCAGGACAGGTGTCTGACAAGGTAAGGGACAAACTTTTCTCACAGCTCGCAACTCTGGAATCTATCTCCAATGAGGTTGCTCTCGCATGTATCCGAAGGGGTGGCTAGAGCTGCGGGTTCAGGCATAGTTATGAGATGCCATGCCTGGATGCGCATTTGTGACCTTGCGGATCCCTTCAAGTCTTCCTTTCAGAATGCTCCCACAAAAGCATCTTCCCTATTTGCCTCCAAGGTAAAGGACACTCTGGCCAGGTGTGAGCAGGGCGGTAAGACCCTGTCTGCTGTAGGTCTATGTTTTTCCAACCCTCAACGTTCCTTTTCCAGGAGCCAGAGAAGTGGGTAGATATGGCACAAAATATCTCAGGGTCCTTTCCGTGCCACACGTGGTGGTGATACCTCCAGAGGCAGAGGGGGTAACAACTCTGGAAGACGCCCTTATCGAGGCAGTGGAGGTCCACGTAACCAAGGCTCGAGAGACTACTCCTCTGGGCAGCCTTACCAGTGCGCCTGAATAGCGGCCTGATTGCTTTCCTCTGAAAGCAGTTGGGGGTCGTTTCTCTCTGCACCAAGCTGTCGGGCTCTCTCATCACCAATCGTTGGGTGCAGAATATCATTACCAGAGGTTACACCATTCCCCTCATCACTTATCCAAAACTTCCAGCTAAAACCCTCTGACTGGGTGGAACGTCAGGAAGAAGCAGCAGCTTCAAAAATAAAAAAGCTGCATCAAAAGAGAGTCGCCCATCTAGTCCCACCAGACCAATGCAGATCCGGATTTTACTCAAGGTTCTTTTTGGTGCAAAAAAAGACTGGGCTGGAAACCCATTCTGGATCTCAGTAGTTTGAACAGTCTGTTGCCCAAACCAAATTCCGGATGGTCACGGTTCAGTCCATTCTCCCTTTTCTTAGGGAAGGCGATTGGATGTGCTCTATAGATCTCCGGGAAGCATATTACCACATCAAGATGGACAAATGCTCCAGGAGTCTACTTTGCTTCTGGCTAGGAGCCAATAATTACCAGCTTCGTGCCCTGCCATTCAGTCTCTCTACCGCCCCCAAGGTGCTCGCAAAGTGCATGGCAGTGGTTACAGCTCACTTGAGACTGCAAGGATTCCAGGTGTTTCCATATTTGGACTATTGGCTCCTTACCGCCCCCACCAAGCATCTTCTGGTAACAGCCCTGCAATATACCCTTTCTCTGGCAGAAATCTTGGGGATTACCATGCACTGGGAGAAATCCTACCTCACTCCGGCCCAGCAGATATAGAATTCATCGAAGCAGTCTTCGACACCCGATCCTGTCTGGTGTCACTCCCAGCTCACAGACTTCAGAGATTGAGGCTTCAGCTCCGGGTGATACTCTGTCAAAACAAAGTCTCAGTGAGAGAGGTACTTCAGGTCCTAGAATCCATGGCAGCTTGCATACCATTAGTGGCTCTTGCGAAACTGCACATGCGAATTCTCCAATGGCTTCTTCTCTCTGTGGTTACTGAACCATCACGCTCTGTTTTCAGATTCAGATAACCAACGTGCATATCAATGTTCTAGAACTGAGAGCGGTGCTGTTAGCGTTGCAAGCATTCCAGACTGTTCTTCCTTCTGGAACGATTGCAATTCAGTCAGACTGTATCAGTAGTCTGGTACATCAACAAGCAAGGAGGAACCAAGTCCTACCCCCTGTGTCAAGAAGCCATGAGAATTTGGCAGTGGGCGATAGCTTCCAACCGCTTTTGGATAGCAACGCATATCCCGGGGAGCTCCAATGTGATTGCAGATAAGTTGAGCAGATGTATTCTCTTGCCCCACGAGTCATCTTTCAATCCCGAAGTAGCGGCAGAATATTTCAGCCATTGGGGCCAGCCTTGCTGCGACCTTTTCGCCTCCCCATCCAGCAACAAATGCAGCAGCTATTTTGCCCTATTCCCCCCAAAGGGGGAGTCCCGAGGGACTCTCTGGTTCACGATTGGCCCACGGACTTCTGTCTATCCCCCCATTCCTCTGATTTCACAATTCATAAAGAAAGCTATTCGGTTGAAATGCAAAGTGATCCTCATAGCCCCCTTTTGGCTTCAACAAGTTTGGTTCCCCTTCCTTCGGCCTAATCTGTTCTATCCACCATGGATTCTGGGCCCACTTCCAGATCTGATTTCTCACCGCAAGGGTTGAGTCACCCGAATCTGTCCAGTCTTAAGCTGACAGCTTGATTTTTTTTCACTTCCGTTAGTTGCCAGGCAGGATGATCTCACCTAACCTGTTCGTGACATTATTCTGGCCTCTCATAAAACATCCACCAGAAGACTGTATCAGGACAAATGGCAAAGGTTCTCTATTTGGTCAAAGGAAAAGGGGCTAGATCATATTTGGCTCCAGTCACAGCAGTCTTACAATATCTAAGTTTTTTGAAGATGGAGCCGCAGCCTCTACCATAGGAGTACATCTGGTGGCGATTTCAAATTACCATTATGGACTGGATGGTACTCCTCTCATATCACTGCATTTGTGAGAAACTCCTTTGAGAAAAGTTTTACATATTAGACCTCCAATCAGACAGCCTATAGAACCATGGAACCTCACGTTAGTTCTTCAGTCCTTGACTCAACCCCCCTTTGAACCCCCAGCGAAATGTGATCTCAATTTCCTGTCATGGAAATCTCTCTTCTTGGTAGCCATCACGTCAGCCAGAGAAATTTCGGAGTTGCAGGTATTGTGCATCAAAAGACCCTATGAAATCTTCCACAAAGACAGAGTATCACTGCGGATGAACCCGTCCTTTCTCCTAAACGTTTTTTGACTTTTCCATCAGTCAGTCTGTTGACCTGCCAGTATGTTTTTCAAACTTCTCTAGTAAAGGAGAATAACTGCCTGCATTCCGTGGATGTACACAGGCAAGTGAGAGTTTTAGACAGGACCAAAGCAATACGCAAGACTGACCAACCTTTCATTTCCTTTTCCTGGGGGCTACAATGGGAAATTCGGTCTCCAAGGTCAATTTATCAAAATGGTTAAGGGACTGTATACGATGTTGTTTGTGTTTCACTGTTGCAGTCATTACATTTGGGTAATCTGCTGGCAGGTTGCCCTCAGTCGGCCTGATTAACAAAGTCTTGGGTTCTGCGCCTGTTGCTGTCCCTTCTTCCATGACATCAGGTCGTCAGGGGTATAAAACATGCAGCCGACGCCATTACATCAGTGTTTCTTGCCGCGCGTTGCCCAAAACAGAAGCAGTTGGCAAGTGCCGGTCGGCAGACTCCTGAAATTTTCGTTTTCGATTTTCCGAAGTCTTCAACTAAAAGCTAAGTACCCCGTTAGGGAAACTTTTTCTTGCTCCTTACTGATGTCAGTAAAAGTTAATAATTCCATTACTTGTGGGAAGCAAATACCTCATAAAGATTTTCATTTGTACTATATTCCTTGCCTAGGCCCTGACCGCAACGTGCCTTGTCAGTTTTGTGCTAAATTTAATCAACACACAATTAAACTTTGGTATAGTATTTTGGCTCAAGATTTAACTATCCAGAAATGTCGTCTGTTAAGCAATCCAACTACCGGAATATCTAAAAGACGCTAAGAAAAAGAGACAGACCGTTGAGGTCCAAAACCGACAAAGGCCCTTCTCCTAAGCCAGTCGCCGGTACTCAGTGAGGTGCTTTCGCAGCCCCTGATACCCTTTACTTCTGATTCGCAGGCCTCTACTGAGACCCATTTGGAGTCCGGTATGCCACAAGATGCTTGAATTATGGAACCTGCGGATGTCTCTATCTTAGATGGGTCCAGAGCCCCTGTGCAGGCACAAGCTTCTGATGGTGTTTTCAGGCCTACAGATTTGTATATTAGACTGACGCCATCTTCAAAACTAAGGCCAAAATCTAAATCTATGTGTAAAAAACAGACGCCTGGGCCACATGTGCAGGTCCCTATGCCTAAAAAACAAATGATCAAAATGGCTGAAGATTTAATTACTCTGATCAGGGGTAGCCAACTCCCTCCTTCCAAGAGGCCTAGGCAAGACATTGATTATGAATCTTCTGAGCAGGATTCCATTTCTTCTGACTCTTCTAATGAACAGGATTTGTCTATTCCTACTTATGAGGACTCTGATTCAGAATCTGGTATGACTCCTGATTCTCTGCCTCTGGCTTCTTTGTAAGCCAGACAGATACTATAGGGTTCCGGACTCCCACAAATTCCTTTTCAAAAACCCTATTGCTGACCCTGAAATCATTTCTCAGGGTCCCACGGGCATTAAGGCCTCTACTGCCAAAAATCCTACCCCTTCTGATAGAGACTCCAGGGCGCTGGATAGATGGGGTAAGAAGGTTTACACATCTGCAACCTTGGCAATCAGGGCTTTAAACTGTCAATTTCATATGCTTAAATATCAGCAGCATATCATAGGACTACTTAAACAGAAAATTATGTTAATCTCTGACTGTGGAAAATAAAGAATTGCAGGATTTATTGCATTCAGCTGAACAAGTTGGAAAACATACTTTGCAATGTGGTTTTGATTCCTTGGAGGCCTCTTGCAGGGCTGCTATAACTGGATCTGTGCTAAGAAGGCATGCTTGGCTCAAAGAGCAAACTCTGCCTGACAATGTTAAAGCAAAATTGTTGGATGCTCCTTTACAACAGGACTGTCTCTTTGGTAATAAGGCTGAAGAAGTGTTAAAAAAGATGGAAGATCAAGCTAAATCTATGCAAACTGTGAAAGATTTCTTACAAGTGCAACATCCAAGATTTAGTAGGCACTGGCCTACTAAGAAATGGTCCTTTCCAGTCCCCTTGAGAGCCGCTCAAGTCAAAACAGGACATTTCAAAGACTCCAGGTTTCAGTCACAAGGAACTTTTAGAACAAAACAATGGGGTGCCTCCACCTCCAAATCTGGAGGCAACAAGGCACCTCCCTATGGTAAGCAGTCTCAGTGACTTCCCTCTACAATCACCAAGCACTTACCTCTTAGCCACCCCTTTGGGGGAAAACTTAGCACTTCATGCACAAAACTGGCAACTTATTACCCAGGACAAATGGGTTTTAAATATAGTATCCCAGGGATACAGATTTCACTTCCACATGTTGCCAATCCCAAACGGATGGCCAGATCTGCTCCCAAATCAGTGGGCAGAGGCCCAGAAACAAGTTCTGTCCCTCATGAACATAGGGGGGCTATTCTACCAGTACCAGAAGAGGAAAAGGGACAAGGTTTCTATTCCAGACTTTTCCTGGTACCCAGAAAAGACAAATCATGGTGTCCAATTCTGGACTTATCCACTCTAAACACATTTCTGGACATTCCAAAATTCAAGATGCTGACTCTTCAACAATTACTACCAATGCTAGGCAAGGATGCCTGGTTGGTAACTCTAGACTTAAGAGGCTTACCTGCATATACCAATCAGGGAATCTTGTAGAAGATACCTCCGCTTCAAAGCAGGCTACTTGCATTCCCAGTTCTCTGCACTGCCCTTTGGCTTATCTACTGCACCCAGGGTCTTCACAAAGTGCCTGGCACCAGTAATTGCATTTTGCAGGCAAAGAAATATTCAAATATATCCATACCTGGACGATTGTCAAATTTCAGGCAGAAGACAAGGACATTCTTCTAAAGCATCTGGCATTTGTAAAAAGGGTTCTAACTTTTCTAGGGTACACCATAAACGAAAAGAAATCACAACCGGTACCCTCTCAAAAAATTACATTCCTGGGTGCAAGCTTGAATGCAACTGCCCAGATGACTTACCTTACGCCAGAAAAGCAAATTCAGTTGATGACTTACTTTCAAACAGGTGGCCACAAAAACCCTGCTTTCTGCAAGGCAAATACTGCAAGCCTTGGGGTTCATGGCCTCCTGCATTCTTCTAATTCCATATGCAAGACTGCTTATGAGGAAACTTCAGTGGTACTTACAAAGTTTATGGAGTCAACATTGTCACAGACTGGAAGCAATGATTCCTATTATACCTTGCCTGCAACTAGAGTTCCTATGGTGGGCAGAGGCCTGCCACCAAAACAAGGGACTGCCATTCACTCCACCCCCTGCCACCCAGACCCTAGCAACAGACGTATCAGACTATGCTTGGTGGGGGGGCTCATCTGGCAGGGAAGTGCATTCAGGGCAAATGGAGCCCAAATCAAATGCATCTGCCTATCAACCAGAAAGAAATGCTAGCTATTCAGAATGCTCTGACAGCCTTCAAGGACTACCTTCATCCAGGACAACTAATGATAAAGACAGACAACACCACAAGTTATGTGGTACATAAGCAAAGGGGTACACATTTCTACCCCCCTTTGCAGACTAGCCATGGCATTGTGGAACACGGCCTTGACCTGTCAGATACAACTACAAGCTCAATTCCTGCCAGGAAAGCTAAATACTCTGAAGTTATGTGGTACATAAGCAAAGGGGTACACATTTCTACCCCCTTTGCAGACTAGCCATGGCATTGTGGAACACGGCCTTGACCTGTCAGATACAACTACAAGCTCAATTCCTGCCAGGAAAGCTAAATACTCTGGCAGACGAACTAAGCAGAAATCTTATGGACCCACACGAATGGAAATTGGAGCCACAAGTTTTCAACATGTTGACAAGCAAATGGGGGAACCCAGACATAGATCTTTTTGCCTCACCCCAGAACTATCAGTTGGACAAATTCTGC
Organism: Protopterus annectens; assembly: GCF_019279795.1. NCBI lineage: Eukaryota > Metazoa > Chordata > Ceratodontiformes > Protopteridae > Protopterus > Protopterus annectens. Next base: position 1,838,182,099 of record NC_056744.1, read on the forward strand.
ACAAGAATTCATCACAAAAAAGCTTGGAAAGTGGATGCTGTATCATTCAGCTGGAAAAACCTATCAGTCTATTCCTTTCCCCCTCTGCCTCTGCTCTCCAAAGTTCTACTAAGTCAAACAGGACAAACAAAAAATGATTCTGATTGCTCCAGACTGGCCTCGCCAACACTGGTACCCACTCCTGCACAATGTGTCACACCTTCCTCTGTGGTACCTGCCTCAGACACCTTACCGTACTGTCTCAGCAGAACTACCAAATTCTGCACACACCACTCCAAACATTGAACCTGGAAGCGTGGCTAATTAACTAAATTCACCCTTGGCATCCCTCAGCAAACCAGTGATGGATGTCATTTTGGAGGCTAGAAGGCCTAGTATTCGAAAATCTTATGCTGACAAATGGAAAATATTCTGTGCCTGGAACCAATCACAAGGAATAAAGCACAGCAATGCCCAATATTCCTCAGATTCTGCAATACTTAACTGAGATGCTTCACAAGGGCCTATCTTTTTCTTCCATAAAAATCCATGCCTCTGCCATTTCAGCTCTTTACAACACAGAACCTCCCCTCTTCTCGCATCCTCTGCATAAGCAGTATCTCAGAGGGGCCAAAAATTTAAGACCTCCCAGGAGAGCACCTACTCCTGCATGGGACCTCAATTTTGTTTTGGAAAAACTCACTCTATCTCCTTTCGATCCAGCTGCTACTGCAGACCTAAAAATTCTCTCTTGGAAAACAGCTTTCCTTTTAGCAGTCACTTCAGCTAGAAGGATTTCAGAATTGCAGGCTCTTATGGCAGTGGAGCCTTTCCTTATTTTTTATCCGGACAGGGTGGCTCTCAGGACCAACCCATCTTTCATGCCTAAGGTGGTATCCAGTGTGGCTCTTAATCAGACCATTCATCTGCCAACTTTCTTCCCCAAGCCACAGAACAAGGGTGAGCGGATTCTGCATTCATTGGATGTACACAGACAACTTAGATTCTACTTAAACAGGACGAAATCTCTAAGAAAATGTGAGCAACTATTGGAGGCATTTGCTGCAGGGGCAGAGGGAAAAGCTATTTCAAAGCAGACTCTTTCCAAATGGATAAGCCATTGCATTCATTTCTGTTAACATGCACCATGGTAAACCTATCCCAAGGGGATCAAGTCTCATTCCACCAGGGCTGCATCTACTTCTGCAGCCTTTCTCAGAGGGGTTCCTACCAGAGACATTCTAGAAGCTGCTACCTGGAGCTCAGTTCATACGTTCAACATTATCATTTACCTCTCTTCTCTAAATCCAGAGCTGGCTTTGCCACTGCTGTCCTGCAGGGCCTTATAGCTGCTCCTAATGCTGTATAAATCCATCCTCCCAACCATAGCTTTGGGATTCTACCCAAATGTAATGACTGCAACAGTGAAACACGAAGAACATAGTACAGTTGTGTACATTTACCATAAATGTAGATGTTTGTGTAGTCACCGTTGCAGTTCTGGTTACCCACCCTCCAGCCCCCTGTTTTTCTCTTAGTATTCCTCTCCTAAATATATATATTGCTCCCCATTTGGGGGGCACCTGACATCTGGGGCAAGAAAAACTGATGTAATAGCGTCGGCTGCATGTTTTTATACCCCTGACGTCATGTTAGAAGGGACAGCAACCGACGCAGGACCCAAGACTTTGTTAATCAGGCCGACTGAGGGCAACCTGCCAGCAGATTACCCAAATGTAATGACTGCAACGGTGAATACACTCTAACATCTACATTTATGGTAAGTGTACGCAACTGTACTTTTCACTTATTCACTTGCAAAAGAACCTATGCCACAGAATATTAGAGCCCATTCCACTAGATCGATGGCAACTTCATAGCCTTCCATTCCAGGGCTTCTGTGGATGGCATTTGCACAGCAGCCACTTAGCTAAATCCCACACTTTATCAATCATTACAAATTGGATGTGGTCTCCAGAGGGAGAGCCGCCTTCCGCTCAGTGGTTCTCAGGAATGTTCTTCCATAAGGGCTGCCCAAGGATCTCAAGGTAGCTGGGAATTCTCTTCCATCAGTGATGAATGCAAAGAAGATTAACAACATCAAATAAAGAAGTTATGTCTTACCATAACGTTCCATCTGTGTTTATCTTCTTTCATTCATCACCTCCCACCCTCCTTCCCCCACCAAAGCCTCTTGGGGGATACCTTGGGTCCAAGTGGTGTCTTAGGGCGTTTGCGCAGAAATGGCCTCTGCTTTACTTGTATAACATGGGCAAACTTGATCTGAGGTAACCAGGAGAAGGGCATTGTGGATAGAAGCTTAGCCCAAGAGTTTTTGGCTGGCGCAAGCTTGGTATTAGGCCGACTCTGTTCCGAGGGCTTGGAACCGTACCCATCAGTGATGAATGAAAGATCAACAACACAGTTGGAACATTATGATAAGACATAATTTCTTTTTCAACCCTACTGTCCAGAGATCTTACTTCAGCATCTACACTTTACCATTTCTCTGCTGCGAAGCTTGGGGTTTACTATAAATTTCAGAGTTTTTCCTGACTTCTCCTCAGGATCATGTTTTTCTGGGATGCAGGAGCCAGACTCTTCCAATGCTGGTATCCCTGCCTCCTCCTTGGGCCTTAACCATCCATTGCTTTCTTTGAATCCCTTCTTCCTCAGGGTTTAGTCACAGACAGAAAATTTCTGAGGGCTCTGGGTTACATGGCCTCCACCATTCCTATTCTCACTCTAGCCAACCTCCACATGAGAAAGCTCCAGTGGTTTCTAAAGTCAGTTTGGCTTCAACGTTCTCATCCTTTAGATTTTCTAGTCCCTCTTCTTCCATGCCTCAAGCTGGAACTTCAGTGGTGGATTCATCAGTTGTCCCTCAACCCAGGGCTTCCTTTTCGACCTCCATTAGCCTCTCAGGAACTTTTCACAGATGCCTCGGACTTGAGATGGGGACCTCCTTCGACTCTCAGAAGGTGTAGGGCCTTTCATCACTTCAACAAAAGAAAGTCCATATCAGTGTCAGAGATGAAGATCCCTTTTGCTGGTTCTTCAGGCTTTTCATTCTGTCTTCTTCCAAGGTCCCTCAATATTCTCAGACAATACCACATTATGGTATGTCAACAAGCAAGGGGGGGGGGGGACAAGGTCTCATCTCCTTTGCAGGTTAGCCCTTCAAGTTTAGGAGCTAGTTATCCAGTATTAGGTGACCCTTCAGAGAGTTTATATTCCTTCAGACCAGAACTTGGTGACTAATTCCCTAAGCAGGTCCATAGCACAATCCCGCGAGTGGATGCTTCACAGAGATGCGTTTCAGGACACTGTCCATCGATGGGGTTCTTAAGTAGATTTATTTGCCTCCTGTCTGAACAATTTCCTCTATTTTTTGCCAGGGCCCCATGCCTCCTGCCCCAGAAGCTGGATGTGTTCTCTTGGAAGGGATATATGCCTTCCCTCCCCCTCCTCTCATTCCAAAAGTTCTGTTCAATATAAAAAAAAAAAGTGCCCCCAAAGTCTTGCTAGTGACTCCCTTTTGGCTCAGACAGTGTTGGTTCCCTCTCACAAGTTAGCTCACAGGGTGGATCTACTCACACAAGACAAGGTATCTCTTATCCATCCCCACCTGTCCACTCTTCAGCTGCGATTATGGGCGTTAGGGTTTTGATCCCCCTATAGATACCTTTTTTCTGAGGATGGTTTGGGTCCTGCAGGAGGCTGGGAAACCCACTACTGGGAAATCTTACTTATCCAAATGGAAGAGGTTTTCTGCTTGGTGTCCTTCTTGTAACCTGGATCCACTTACTGTGTATGTTCATTTGGTTCAGTTTTATTTGTGTGAATTGCTTAATGCTGAGTTGGCATATTCTTCTGTTAAGGGCCACCAATCAGCTGTCTCTTGTCTGCCTTTGACTCCCCTTTAGCTTCTATTCAGGCTCAAACAATTTCTTAAAGGTGTCCTTCATATTAAGCCTCACAGGAAGCCTGTCCCTTCTTCCCGTGACCTTAATTTTGTTTTAGAAAAATTGACCCTGGCTCCCTTTGAACCTGCAGCTTTCAGCTTCCTTACAGCATTGTTCTTGGAAGGCTGTTCTTCTTTTGGCCTTTACTTCTGCCAGAAGGGTGACTGAGCTGCAAGCCTATTATGGCTGTTCCTCCTTTTTTAGTTTTTCATAAGGACAGTGTGTCCCTTTGTAATAATGGTTTTATGCCCAAGGTGGTTAATGAGTTGTTTCTTAATCACTCTATTTATTTGCCCACTTTTCCCTTCTCTGCAGTGTGCTAGTAAGGTTTTACACGCCTTGGGTTTCCATAGACAACACCAATATTTGGATAAGGTACAACTTTGCATAAATCTGAACAGCTTTTTGTGTCTTTTCATATTAGGTCTTTACCTTTGGCTGTTTCTAAGCAAACCATTTCTTCTTGGATATCTAAAGCCATTTCTCTTTGCTGTTTTCATGGGACGAGCCTGCCTTCTGTCAGGCTCATTGTATTAGGGCTGTGGCTTCTTCTGGTGCTTTTTTTTCCAAGGAGTTTGATACTAATTCTATTCTTGAGGCACCTGGACTTCTGTTCGTACCTTTACCAAGCAGTACAGGTTGGATGTGATTTCTAGGGCCAGAGCTGGTTTTGCTAGAGCCATTCTCCATGGCTTCCTAGAGGGCTCTGCTGGCCTTTCCTCCTCCCAGTCTTCCAGAGCTTTGTACTCTCTGTATTGTAAAGAACACTGCAACAGTTTTATGGAAAGACAGAGTACAGTTGTGTAAAATCTTACCATAACAGCAGATGTCCTCTTCACTGCTGTAGCATTTGCTTCCTCCTCCCCTGGTCCTTTAGTTGTGTAAAATCTTACCATAACAGCAGATGTCCCCTTCACTGCTGTAGTATTTGCTTCCTCCTCCCCTGGTCCTTTAGTTGTGTAAAATCTTACCATAACAGCAGATGTCCTCTTCACTGCTGTAGCATTTGCTTCCTCCTCCCCTGGTCCTTTTTCCTTCTGGATGTGCTGGTTACTTACTAGTTTCCTTGGACTGTCGCTCCTACTGGGGCTTTTTAGTTTTGAGGATAGTACATCCAGACGTCCCCTTTATGCCCTCAGCTGTCTACTGGGTGCATATGTGTGACATATGATGTATCCATTACAACCTAAAGGCTTTTGTGTACTGGACAGACATCGGGCTACCAATGGCAGGGGATCCCCTATTGTAAGGAGTACTGCAACAGTGAAGAGAAGGACATCTACTGTTAGGGTAAAATGTTACAGCGCTGGACTTTTAGTGATAGGGATGAAGTGTAGATAAAGCTGGGGTAAGGGTAGAAAGGGCTGATGCTGGAAAAGAGTGAGCCTGGTGTAGTTTGTGTTGTAAGGAAGGAAGATGGTTACTAGTAAAGTGAAAAAAGAAGCAGAGATTTTCAAATTCAGCATTCTTGGAGCTAGTTTTTTGTTTGTTTGTTTTTTTTTCTTGTTTTGTTTTGGTCCACTCAGACCTCATTTTTACCACCCTGGCTTCCAGTGCTGCATGTCTGCACTGGGTATACAAGCCATCCCCCCACCCCAACCCTGGGCTTGCTTGGTGTTGCTAGGTCCGGTTGTGGATCTTATGGACAATCCTGGGGGGCTTGGCCATGTCTGCTTCAATCCCATGTGTGTTTAGTTTTATATGTTCAACATACATTCCCTTTCCTCACCTCCCTTGCTCGTTGATAACCTCCCAGGGCATCTTCCCTTCTGTGGACCACACCTGCTTTTAGGGGAGAGTCACCAATGAGCCCCCCCCCCCCCTGGCCCCAGGCACACCCATCCATCCCTGCTTCTCCTTCATTTGCCTGTGGTACTAAACTTGGGTCAGCTGGACTGTACTTGGGGCTTTATTCCTATACACCATCATAGTGGCTCACTAGAACAGGAGACTTTGATGCATTTTGTAGCTGATCATACTGTTACTACCTTAGAATTTCATAATGAAGTCTGAAAGGACAACTGAGGTGTAATTTTAAGCACAAAATGCTTTGGTTCCACATGCCTTTACTTCCGCAGTCTGATGTTTTGCGTTGTAATATTTTAGTTCATTGCTGGTGTTGTCCTAAACTGCTGTGCTCAGTATACAGAGTACAGTAATGGCTTGGAATGTCTTGAGTTGACATTACATCAGAGGTCCAAACATTTTTTACCCAAATTTATTTGCAGAATGCCATAGGCAACACGCAAAATGTTTGTGTAGGTAGCAACGGAGTCAATTTCGGTGTAGGGCTGCAGTGAAACTGCAGAATATAGGCTTCGTAGAGTCCGGGACTGAGAAGGCCTTTGACAGACACTGCATCTGTATCTTTAGGTGGTTTTGCATTATGTCTGATTTCCTTTGCAAGAATTGTTTCGAACTTATGCTCACCTTGTGTAACACAGCAATGGCCTCTAATACTTCACTGAGTTGTTAGATGGAAGTAAAATCGCTGTTTTCACCAGAAAATATTTTCTGTGGTAAAACTGAATACTTCACCAGTTTTTTTTTCTTCTGTTGTCAGACACCATTGCTACAGTGCTATGCTTTTCATGCAGCTAAAGCTGTGAATTCAGTTGTATGGTGTATCAGAATCTCCAACGTTAGAACTGTAGTCTTAGGTGTTCTGTAACTTACGATGTACGAGTATCATCTGAAACATTCATCAAGAAATCTAAGAAGGTGATAGAGTTAGACTTCAAAGATTTGACACGTGGCTTTAGTTCATATGTCTTTGCTTACCCCAGTCTGATAATTTTGCATTATGTTGTGTCATCTGAGTGATGAACCTTTGCTTGGTCCACTTAGGCCGTTACTGAATTGTCATGCTATCAGAAGTATTGTACTTTATATTAAAAAGAAAAACGATTGTCTGTAGACTTGACTTCTCACCCCATTTTGGATAACATGCAGCTGGACTCTTGCAGTACATTGCATCAAGATAAAGTTGTGAGTGTGTCTTTACAGCTGGGAACAGTAGGTAAGCATATTTTGTAGCAGAGGATCTTGAATATATTCCAAGAAATTTGCTTCTTACAATTAGCAGAGAAATGGTTCTTTGGGTGCAAACAGTAGTCTTGTATAGCCATTCGGCAACCATTTTTGTGGCATTCTGCTGACGCAGCTCAAGAGGGGTTATTCCTTTATGTTGGCCACTCAGTACATTGGATTAAGACCTTGTCAGAACATCTCAAGCTGATTTCTTGTGCAGAGTCTTCTCTGGACATTCCCTGCCAACTGAAGCACAGGGTTGCAGGTTGAGAAGAATGGTTTGTCTTCCATATTGGGCCTTGGAACCTTTAGATATGCATTTCACATGTTCAGTTTGCAGTCTTCCCCTTTAAGGTGGTCGTGGCGGAGAATTGTAGTATCTGTACACCCAGGGCTGCTGTCTTGCTTACTAAGCCACATATTACTACCATCTCTGGTAGGTGCTTTGAATAGGGCTGTAGTGTGGCTGTGCACTAGTGGATTGTGGCTTGAACGACATTATACCCCCTGGGAGCAAACTTAAACATCCTTCTGATGGATCCTCCCTTTGGTGGGTGCAGACTGGGCAGAAGATCTGGTACCTACTTGGATGCTTTTAAAACGGGCTCCTCTCTTCTTGGTGGGCCTACTTAATAACTACATGAAGCCGCAGACTATCAGTACGAAGCCCTGAAAGCACCTTAAGCTTGGGACTAAATGCATACCCTGTTTACCTTCTGCCTGTAGATAAGCTGCCATTTAAGTCGCGGTCTGGTTTCATCCCCTTGATCTTGTAGCTGAGCTTGGCGGTATTATGGGGTTGATATGGGAAGTTGTTTAGGGGTCACAGCTATGCTGTATTGAATATTTGAAGTGAGTGGTTCTTTCCTCCTTGCTGGCCTGTTCCTCATGGCGATTCTTTGGGGGATTGTTGAGGTGGTACAGACTCCACTTTCTGGTGGTTGGCTGAAGCTGCTCAACTGCATGGTAGGAAAATGTCTCTGTTGCTCTTCCTTTATGAGCTTTAAGATCTCTCATCCCCTAGTTCTCAGGCCATACAGTGTCTGACCTTCCTCTTCAGTGGGACTTTGGGATGTTGGGGGGGGGACTCCAGAACAGTTTGTATTTCCCCTTGATAGAAGCGTAATGAAAGTAGATTGCATCTTAATTCATTCCCATGGGGATCAGGTTACCCTGCATAGGATTTCACAGACAGAGATGTTCATCACCACTTCCTTGGGCTAGGAGGCTCCTCTGGAGTCATGTCTCCTGCCCTAAAGACTCTGTTTTGTTTTTGGCTCTTAACGGAACCCAGAATGGTCACTGTGATCACCCACTTGGTCTGCTGAACCTAAGTAGCCACTCCCTGGACTAGCTCTAAATGCATACTTGGAGCTGGGCAGAAGATTGAGCCACAAAGGGCAGTGCTACGCTGCTGCTGACTAGCAGTTTTTCTCCTTCTCTCACTCCTGTGTGACTCTGTGGGGGGGGGCATGCGCACTACATTTCCCCTCATTTGTGCAATAGGCTGACAGCAGAAATGGCCTGCCCTCTCCCAGATGACACTGAGTGGTTGTATTCTCTGATCATGGGGAAGGTCAGCTCTGTGAATGTCCCAAGTGTGTGCACTACCCTCCCCCCACGATGAGGCGAGCCCATCCTCCTTACCTGCATCAAACGCCCTATTTGAACTTTGGTAAAGTCTGTAGCCTTCTCCACCACTGGCATAGGTGAAAACCTTGGATTTTAGACGGGCATCCCTTGCTCTCCATTCTGGCTTCCCATTTCCTTTACATTTTGACCAGGCTTCATGTTTTTTCAGGATGTTTGAACTTGAACAGCCTTGATTGCTTCCTCTGCCGTAGAATTCCTAAGATTATTTTGTAGGTAGATGAAAGCTTTGGGGAAGGTCTTTGAGCTCTCCTGACATATTTCACCCTTAGTTTTGGTGAGCGAGTATGGGTCTAGTTTGCCAACGTTCCTGTTAACTTGGAACAGGTTTTCACTACAAGCTGTCTTGCCTCCTGTAGAGGACAGCATCTTATGGATGGGGGTTGGTTGTCCTGCACCACCTTCCATCTTGATAAGGAGCCTTAAGCTAATCATTCCCATCTTTTCTCAGTGTAGATCTGCTTCAGGGTTACTCTCTGTAGATGCAAAGGGCCCATATTGTCACTCTGACATGGAAGGAGAGGAGCCTGTGGCTTCCACAAGGAGTCCTTCATATATTTTCTTCTGGTGAATGTGACTCCTTCCCAGGCTGTCCCTTTGGACCAGTTTAGGGGCAAGTCCCCAGAGTGAGGCACTAGAAATACAAATCCAGTTCATTTAGTGGGGTGTCTTGATCACCTACTCTTTCTGCTTGATCATTGAAGTGTGGGGGAGGGGTCAGTAAGGTCATGTGCCTCTCTCTCTTTCTATGCCCGTTTACTTCAATTATTTGTGTCTACCAAGCAGCAGACAGGAATACTTACAAGTGGTCCTGTATATTCCGTTTGCCCTTTGTTTCTGGAGGTCATCCCTAGGTCTTGGGTGACCTGACTGTTTTGTGTCCTAGTCGTAGCACTTGTCTAGCCAGGTCCTTGCAGCATCGTACTGGGGACTGAGCGGAGGAATCTGAAGCTGCTTGGGCCAGCCAGGTCCTTGCAGCATCGTACTGGGGACTGACCGGAGGAATCTGAAGCTGCTTGGGAAGCCCTTACTTGTAATCATTTGGAAATAGTGGTCTGTGAAAGAGGCTTTGTGTGTTGTATCCCCTCTGTCAGCTTGTTCCATGTGTCTGCGTTGTTTACACACCTGTACTTCAGTTTCATTTCTGCCTTGGGGGCAGGATGGTCCTGCCTGTAGTAGTTTTTCATTTCATTTCTGAGAGTATCCAGACTTTCATGGCTAATTGAGGTGAAATTTCATGGTTTTCACTTTCCTGATAAGATGTTTTACATCCCTTGACTGGTCTTCCTCCCAGCTTCCTGGATGAAGATGAAGAAGAATGGGGGGGGGGGGTTCATTCACAAGTGCAGTGCAGTCATCTTCGGAGGCACTTCAGAGTAGTTCATGGTTCTAGGTTGGACAGAGTGATGCCTTTTAAGAAGGGACCTACAATCTACTCCACACCTTGCAGGAAAAGGGAATTGGTCAATTGGTATACCCACTGGAACGCACTGCAGTTTGCTTCATTCATTGCTTTCTGTATTTGCTGACTGGGTTGGTTACCGCAGTTATTGGGCATGTTGACTCTAACTTCCCTATTAGCAGTTCTGCTGCTTGGTTTTCTGGCAAGGTGTTCTCTAGTGTTCACCTTTCTTACTGGTCTTGGTGTGGTTCACTGGTTTCTTCCTCCTTGGTGTTTTTTATTGCTTGGGATTCAATCCAAACAGTAGGACCCATCAAATAAGGTTATGAGTTGTTTTAGGAAAAGAATCTTCTTTGGCTGCTCCATAATATGATCCATGTGTCCTGTGGTGCGAGGATTGTCCTTGCAGCCAGCCCTGGCTGTTGGATTCTTTGTTAGTGAGGTAAGCACCTATATCATGTTAACAGTGGCACTGTCATATTGCCATTTCATTTGCAGGAGAGTACTCAGTGGTGCCGAGTGCACAAACTGTCAAGGGATAATGGAGCTTGCATATCCATACTAGATTATGGCAGGTCTCCATTTCCACTTGCTGGATCTTCCGAAAATGCTGGATGTTAGGTAGTCCGATCTCACCTTCATTTTTACATATGGGTTCGGAGCCGATCCTCTGCTCCGACTCAGCCAATTTACAAACTGGAAGACTTCTGGTTGGCTCGTGTCTGAGCAGGTATCCCATGGTGCACCAGTACAACCCCCAGATCTTGTTTGCCACGTCGACGAGTTTGGTTGTGCATTTCTTGGCTCTGGCTAAGTTTTTCAAAATTCTTCATATTGTATCATGTTCAGTGCTTTATTATTGTACATTTAGTATTGCTAATATATCAGGCAGTTGCTTTGCTTGCCTTTTTTGAGTGCAACTTAGTTTTCTAGTTGTTTATTGGTATTCTGTGTGCAAGTTCGTTTTAGGTGCTGTTGCGCATTTTTTGATCATTGGGTAGAGTTTTTGGTGGTTTTCTGCTCTTAGTCAACAGGGGCTCCTGTTGCTTGTCTGTTATTCTGACCTTAAGTCAACGTTAGTTTCTGCTATTTTTACATTGTTTTTGGCGGGGATCCGCTTGTGAAGTTTCTAGGATTGCAAGTTTATTACCTGTTTTTTTCTTAAGAATAGAAAGTTATTGTGTCATTTACAGTTTCTCTTGTGTGCATGAGCTTTCCTTTCGGATCTGTTTAAGTTAGAAGACCTAGTTTCACTACATCGGGCTAGGCCCGTTTAAGTTAGAGGACCTAGTCCTCGTGTAATTCCTTCTTAGGGCTAGGCCCGTTTTAGAGGACCTAGTCCTCCTTTCCTTTTCTCTCTCTCTCTTTTCAATCTCACTGGGCTGTGTGTATGTGTAGATATGTCTAAGGAAAGTAAGGAGCATAAACCCTCGGGGTTCAAAAAGTGTATGAAATGCTCCCAAAAGATGTCCTTAATGGATGGCCACAGTAGCTGTGTCTACTGCCTAGGGGCCATCCACTTACAGGAGTCATGTTTGTTCTGCCATGCTTTCTCTCCTAGAGTGTTACAGGAGAGGAAGAACAAACTCATACTCAAGGGTCTCTTGAAACCGTGTTTTGAGGAAGCACTATCCAGTTCTTTGACTTCCTCCAAGTCTGGGAAATCAAAATCCTCAAAAAGGCCTTCTGTGGCACCGGCTGGTGTCTCGGAGCCACCTCCTAAACATTCGAGACACTCCATGTCTGCTTCTTCAGCCTTCGGAGCCGAAGGAGAGCATCATGGTGGTGTCGGAGTCTGTTACAGGGGTTTCGGAACCGATCTCTGAAACAATTGATACAGCAGTTGACTCTGCTACTCGAAGCCGGTCTGTAAGCTCCCTACCGGTAACAATTAAGTCTCCAGTGCCCCCCAGGTCAAGATCCCCGACTGTCTTCCAAGACCCTTTCAGAAGAAGATGTGGAGAGGGTAGTGCTGAGACTCCTGAAGTTTGCCTTGCCAAAATTGTTGTTTACTCCGACCCAGTCGGCTCCGGAGCCACTTGACCCAACTTTGCCCTTGCCTGCTATTTCTCCTCCATACTGGCCTTTCGGAGCCTGAGTGCTTGGTGCCAACAGAGGAAATGCCAGCTCCAACTCGCCTTGTTGCTGCCTTGGAGCCGGGTTCGGCTCCGATACGTTCTGTGCTGTCTGTCATGTCCAGGGGCCGAAGCTCTCCTGTCGGCACCAACAGGGAGGGTTGGAATCTATCTTCGATTCCGAGCCTTCCTCTCGGTGCGTTGGCCAGGGTGAGCTCGGACCCTGCATCTATCTCGGAGCCGACAGCTCTGGGTCCAGCACCGACCCGCGTCTCTTAGGAGCAGGGGAGGTCTTTGGAGCAGGAGAGGTCGGCGTTTGAGATGATGAGGAACGTGCTGTCTCATTCTCCAGCACCTACCACTGGCACCAGCACTCTTCCCCCGAGAGCACCCACTTCAGTCTCGGTCCCTACTCTCTCTGAAGACAGCAGAGACCCGCCTCAGGAGCCATCGGCTGGTGGCCCCCACTCTTCCAAGGCTTCCCCGTAATATCCTTCTGAGGAGCCTCCCCGGAAGAGGTTATGTGAGAGGAAACATATAGACTCCCAGGATGAGTGTTTGACATTGGACACTGACCTCGAGGAGTCTGAAGGGTCCCCCAAGTCATCCTCTGATGATGTCTCCTTTGTAGACATTTTAGAGATCCTTAGGCAGAGGTGCGACTTGGCCCACTGTTAACCCTTCTGATGAGTCGGTGTACCTGAAGGCTTTCGGGTCTCAACCTTCTGCCTCTTGGGTGTCGCCACCTTTTGACAAACTAATGGATCTAGTCAGTCGAAAGGTGAGATACTCCTGACAGCATGGAGCCAGTCCCCAGGAGACCAAATAAGTTCTTGTCTGCCCCTCCTGGTAAAGAGTTCTTGTCCAGGGGTGTTACCGTAGATGCCATGGTGGTGGCGGCGGCCACAAATGAGGAGTTAGCGGAGACCTCTTCATCTGTTCATCCGCCAAACAAGGGGTCTCGGCAGATGAATAGATTTAGGAAGCGTATTTTTAGTTCAGCGGCCTTTACCCTTCGATCGTTTAACTGTCTCACGCACTTCATGAGGTTACAGAGAGATCTCCTCAAGGAGTTTGGAGATTCCATACAAGGTGCATGTACTGAGGGAGTTCCTGACAAAATTTCTTCTCTGTTGTCCACCTTGTATTCTGTGATTAACTCCTCTATGCGATTTATCTTATGCTGCAGATGGAGCGAGTAGAGCAGCGGGTTCCAGAGTTGCCGTGAGGTGCCACTCCTGGATGCTCTTATGTAATTTTGGGGAACCGTTCGAGTCTACTTTTACCAACGTCCCGTTTGATGGTTCCTCATTGTTTGGTTCCAAGGTGAAGGATACACTCACTCTGTGTGAGCAAGAAGGAAAGACGCTGTCTGCCATGGGAGTGCGTTTTACTGTCCCTTCCAGACCATACCCCAAAGGTCAAAGGGGCGGTAAAATGTGTTTCAAGAAGTCCCAGAGGGTCTTTCCTGACACGCAGGGTGAATCCTCCTTCAGAGGTAGAGGAGGAGGAAACGTCAGACTTCGCCCTAGAGGCAGGGGCGGTCCGCAATATCAACAAGGCCGTGATTCCTTTCGAGGATGGCCTTATCAGCGCTCCTGATGTGGAGCCTGACTGCGCATCTCTGGGGCCGGTCGGGGGTCACATTTTTTTGTACCAAGAAGTCTGGCTAAATATCACCCTAGACAAGTGGGTACAAAGGGTTGTTACCAGAGGCTATATCATACCCTTTTCCCTATCGCCGTTTGTTCCCAAAAGGATCCCAGATGTCCTACCCAATCTCAGGGATCAGGCAACTGTGGAGATTAACAAGTTGCTCGCAAAAAGAGTCATCCAGCCTGTCCCAGCAGACCAGATAGGATCCGGAACTTACTCCAGGTTCTTTTTAGTTCCAAAACGAATCAGAAATTGGGGGCCAATATTGGACCTCAGCAGATTGAACAAACTCCCGTTGTTAGGGAAAGACTTTTGGATGTGCTCTCTGGATCTTCAGGATGCCCATTACCACATAAAAATGGACAAGCCGTCCAGAAGCCATCTACGCTTCTAGCTGGGAGCCAGTCATTATCAGTTTCGTGCTCTGCCCTTTAGTCTCACCACAGCCCCCAGGGTGTTCACCAAATGCATGGCAGTAGTGACAGCTCACCTGAGACATCCGGGATTCCAGGTGTTTCCATATTTGGATGCCTTGTCCATTTTTATGTGGTAATAGGCGTCCTGAAGATCCAGAGAGCACATCCCTAATGACCACCCCCACCAGGCATCTACTCATCCAAAACAGGGACGCAACGATTCAACTTTGTGCTCGGTTAGGGATCTCCATAAATTGGAAAAAATCTGCATTATTGCCTTCTCAGTCTGATTTTTATAGGCGCAGAGGTAGACACAGTGAACATGACAGCTCATCTCCCTGCCAAAATGGCACAGAACTTGTCTCCCAGGTTCAACATTTTCTTCCGTTGCAAAAAGAGCGAAGTGGGTTCTTCAGCTCCTCGGGACTATGGCTTCCACAATTCTATTGGTACCATTAGCCAGATTACACATGGGAATTCTCCAGTGGCTTCTGTTTTCCCAGTGGTCCTTCCAATTTCTCCCACTTGAGTCATCCTATCCTGCTGATGCAGTCATGCAAGAAGGACCTTCATTATTGGATAGATCCCAATTAACTGATCACGAGTGCCCCCTTTGTTCCAGCCCAACCCGTTGCCACTGTGACCACAGATGCCTCCCAGATTGAGTGGGGGGGGGCATTATCTCGGCAGGACTGTCTAAGGCACATGACAAGAACATGAGGCTCACCTGCATATCAGTGTTCTGGAGATGAGGGCGGTGCTTCTGGCATTGCAAGCACTAAAAGACCTTCTCCCTCTAGGGACAATTGCGATAGTCAGACAACGTGTCGGTGGTTTGGTAGATCAACAAATAGGGCAGTACCAGATCTTACCCAGTCTGTCGAGAGGCCATGCGATTTTGGAAATGGGCGAATTCTTCCCAGCTCTTTCTGGTTGCAACGCACATTCCAGGGACGACCAATGTGATAGCCGACAAGCTCAGCCAGGCAATCCTAATGCCTCACGCGTGGTCTCTGAAACGAGAAATAGTGGATCAGATTTTCCAGAAATGGGGACAGCCTTGCTGCGACCTTTTTGCCAGCCCAGTCAATACCAAATGCAGCAGCTATTTTTCCCTCATTCCCCCTCTGGGGGAGTCTCCCAGAGACCCTCTGGCTCACAATAGGCCCATGGGACTTCTGTATGCTTTTTTTTCCTCCAATCCCTCTCATTTCCAAAGTGATTCAGAAAGCCAGCCTGTTGGGAAGAAAGTTGATCCTCATTGCTCCTTACTGGCCTCGTCAGGTCTGGTTCCCCTTCCTCAAGCCTCTCCTCCTGGACAATCCTTGGATTCTGGACCCAGTTACAGATCTATTCACTCACATGTCTGGTTCACTACACCCCTCAATCCACACCCACAAATTGACAGCGTGGCTGCTCCAGTTCCATCCATAGTCCGGCTTCATGATGCATCATCTTCAGTGTCACATATTCTTATGTCCTCCCATAAACCTTCAACTAGGAGGCTGTATGGCAGTAAAGTCCAACTGGCGATTTCTCATTTTCATTTAGGTTTTCTAGATACCAATTTAATGTCTCATAAGCTACGCAAGACCTTTTTGAAAGGGGCCACTCTATTGAGACAACCTCTGCAAGAACCAGTGGCTTCTTGGGATTTAAATTTTGTGTTGTCCAAATTGACTTCTCCCCCCTTTGAACCTTCCCACTCATCTTCTGTAAAATTTTCGTCTTGGAAGACCTTGTTTTTGGTAGCTATCACATCAGCTAGACCGGTATTGGCGCTACAGGCCTTGTCTATTAAGCCGCAGTATTTGATTTTTCACAAAGACGGTGTCATTACGTACTAATCCCTCCTTTGTTCCCAAAGTTTGTTCTAATGCTACTTTAAACCAATCAATAGAACTCTCAATTTTCTTCCCTAACCACTGTAATGCAGCTGAATACCATTTTCATCAGCTAGACATTCATAGACAACTACGTTTTTATCTACAGCTAAATAAGGCTTTCAGGAAATCAGATCAATTGTTCATTTCCTTTTCTGACTCTAGATTGGGCTTACCAGTTTCTAAAGTAACACTAATTGGATTTCCAGTTGTATAGCCTTTATCTATAACTCAGAGGGCAAACCTTTACCCTACAGGATCAAGGCTCATTCTACCTCTGCAGCCTTTCAAGCCAGGGTACCACTTGATAATATTTGTGCAGCAGCTACATAGGCTACCCCTCACACTTTTATTACACATTACAAATTGGATTTGACATCCAGGTGTAGAGCATCCTTTGGCACCACAGTGCTAGAGTATTTTCCAATGAGCCACCCAAGAATAAGGCTCTAGGGACGCTGTCCCATATGTAAAAATGAAGGTGAGATCAGACTACCTAACACAAAGAAGTTATGTACTCATCATAACGTTCCATGTTGGTAGTCTATCTCGCCCTTCATTTTTACCAACCCGCCCTATTGCCCCCATTCTGGAAGATCTGGAAGTAATAATTTGGTTGCCCTTGTTTGGAGACCATTTAGTATTTGTTGTTTTTATGGTTGTTTATTCTAGTGAGCAACAAACAAGATCTGGGGATTGTACTGGTGCACCATGGGATACCTGCTTAGCCATGAGCCAACCAGAAGTCTTCCAGCTTGTAAATCGGCAGAGTCCTATGAAGGGCGAGATGGAACGTTATGGAGAGTATATAACTTAATTTTTGTGAAGGCTGCACCCAGACATGGGGGTTCACTTTCTGTAGATTATCTGATACAGTAAAGAGCAAATCTGTGTACTGCTGCCACTACTGTGCATCACTTTATACTTCTGCCTTTTTCAGTCTTCCTTTAGGTAGCTGAGTCTGGTGTTTTCTGTTGAGCCTTGTAGATCTCCAAGGTTAGCATGTCTAAACTTGTGCATTCTTTCATTGCCATTTGCAGGGACTGACCCACAGATGACTTGATTAAACAGGGCTGTCAGTCATCATTTTCTTAAATGTTGTATGTGTAGCACTTGTTTTTGCTCTGTACGGAAACAAACTGCTGAATCTCATTTAAATGTGAATGTGTTCCTGTCTGATATCTACTGAACTTTTTTTTTTTTTGTAACCATGTACAATGTTTCCATGTTCTCTTGTTAATCTTTGACCCAGGATAATGGAATATCTTGTTTTAAAAGGTGTACTATTTCATGTCTGGTCCACAGATTTCATAAGGTTTTCTTGTCCTTTTGATGCCTAATGTAGGCGGAATAGGGAAGGTAAGTGGGGGTCCAGCCAAAAGAATGGATAGTATAATTGTGGAGAGAAATCTTAGCAGTGAAGAAAATATAAATTGTGGAACAGTAAGATCTGCAGTAGAACAGAATCTCCGATTTCAGCAAGGTCAGGTAGTGGTGATCCCCACAGTTTGGGGGCAAAAACAGAGAAGCTGTGGTATGAAGTTTAGTGAATGGAGTTATGAGAATAGGGCCACTAGTGACCTGGCTTCTTAAATTGTAGTGTAGGTTGGATGCAATTTGTCTCAGTTGGGGGGACGGGTGTCTTGGTGTAGGAGTCTGAAAAGGAGAGCCAAGGAATTGGTTGGCTGTGCCTTAAATTTGGTTGTTTCCCCGTTTCCAAGATGTAGTGATCACACTGAGGGGAATTGGTGACTAAATTGCAGATTTTATTAGAGAAGCTGTAAGGTGGTGGTGGTGTGTGTTAAGGCAGTGGTGCATAGGGGTGGGTAACATTCCAGTTTTGCCAGCATGACACTATTGCCTAAGGCTGCTGCTGTAGGTTGTGAGAGGAAAGGAGATCTTTTGGGCCCATAGGTGCAAAGTCAGCTACCTCCTACTGACTTTCTGAATATGTAGTCTTGGTTAATCTTCCTGTGTGTGTTTTGTGTATGTCTTTCTTTAGCAATTGGTTGATGCACTGTAAAGCTTCTCCCGGTGGACTTGTGCTGGTGTACCTCTGTTCTGAAGTACATACAACCAGGGAGTTAACTGTAACTGAGGAAGCATCCTCTGGTGTGCTTGTGTTCAAGGGCTTATGCCTTTCCGGCACATAAACAGATTTATTTGTAAAGGTATTTCATTACTCAGTGGACAGAATTTAAAAGGGAGATTTTGTAGGGCAGCTTCTGTCATTTAAGCCAGGTGATATTCTCCATCACAGTAATCCAAGACAAAACAGGTGGTGCGCATTAAGGATTTGTGAGGTAGAGCAGCGTTTCCTTAAAATCTAAGTTATCATAGTAAAAATTTTGAAGTTGCTGTTTGGCATTGATTTTAACTGTTTTCCTCCCTTAGGTGTCCACTGCCTGTGTTTCCTGCGGTACCTTCCTGATGAATTCTTGTAGATGGAGAGGGAGCCAGCATTTGACCACGCCTTTCTGAAATTTCTTGAGGAACTCTGGGCTTTGGGGAGTCTGTGGGTTTGATCAGATGGGGAAGGCTATTCCATAAAGATAATTTGAGATAAGTTATTTATCTTAATTATTATACATTATATTATAATGGTATGTCAGATGTGACAAGTACTATTACTTTTGTATTTAAAAATGGAAATGTAGTATTTTTGTACCTTTTTCAAGAGAGAAGTTTCTGCCTTTTGTTCTAAAATGGCAGACAAGCCATTACTGCGAAGAAGGGGATTGTTCCTCAGTTAAACGCAGGAAGAATCATGGGATATTTTCATGTATTCACTTTAAATTTATGTATAGTATTTACAAAATAAAACAGTACTCTGAATTTATGTATAATACATACATATACAGAAGGTAATCACTTTAAATATGTACAGCACTTGCAAAATAAAAGAAAAAAGGCATACATGTTGCAGTGTATTTTTCTTCTTTTAAGAGTAACACCCTGAGCTGTGAAAGTCTACCACAGCTCAGTCACTATAAAGTCTTTATGTATTTCACTGGTTGGGTGTTCATTGCGTAAATCAGCAGGTATGTCTGGTTTATCTTTTTTTTTTTTCAGGCTCCAGCTCCTCCCCCTTACCCATATTGCTCTATGTGCTGCCGTATTTTCCAAATCTTGTTGGTTCTTCAGTTTGACAAGATTAAAAATGGTCCATGACTTCCTTAGCAATTTGTAGCACTTTTACTTGGGCTTTTCCACTGTTACTTGGACACCAATCATTTGTTTTCTTTTTGGTGTTAATTTGTTTAGCTTATAGATAATTATCATATATAACGTGTATATATGTCTCTCCCCTCTGTGTGTGTGTGTGTGTGTGTGTGTGTGTGTGTGTGTATATATATATATATATATATATATATAAACAGGAACAAAGCACCAGTTCAAACAACGAAGATGCAAACTATTTATTGGGCTGATACAACCTCCAAAAGCAAACAACAAATCCAACAGTACGCAGTGCATCACACATCAAACGTTTCGTCACTCCATCAGACAATGCATAAAACACACATTTACCCATAAGTCCATTACTTACAAATCTACCAATCACCAAGTTAAATTAATTAATCAAATCTTATGTTAAAACACACAGAAAAGTGCAAAGCAGGTATTTTAAAATAATGATACATGTCATAAAAAATACATACATAAATGTCCTAGTAAAATGAATATTTGTATATACATTTAAAATAAATAAATCAATAAATAAACATGTACAGATACCTAAATCTATTTAAAATATATTATAAAACAATACTACACTCTACTGGTGCAAAATGGTATTGCACTACTTTCTTTACATTCATTTGTGGTGTAATGAATGTTATACTGTATTATAATTAATTATAATTTAGCTGCTCTTAGTTTTAAAACTGGGGCCAGAGAGACCATATCATTAATACCCGGATGTTTATTTGATTCCAAAGTTATTTGCCAATACAATTCTCTGTATTCTAGTAGTGTTTCCCACATGCCCCCTCTAGGGTCAATAGGGACAACCTCCACTACAAAAAACTCAAAACTTGATTCTTTACAAACTAAAGTATGTTTATACAGAGAATTGTTGGAACAAGATGTTCTAATATCATATAAATGTTCATAAATCCTTTGTTTAATCATTCTTTCACTTTTTCCGACATAGAATGCCTCACACTTCTTACATAAAGCAACATAAATAATCCCTTTTGTGTTGCAATTTACAAAGGCATTTAATGTAAGTGTTTTCTTCCTAGCTTCTAAGAAACAGCTATTTCCAATTTTTAAATGTGCACAATACCTACAGGCACCACATTTAAAGACCCCTGCTTTTTTCTTACTTTTGTTGGTCAATCCACTAGCACCACTCTCAATAATACCTTTAATATTATTGCCCTTCCTATAAATAAATTTTATCTCATTTTCAAAAATATGACTAAGTTCTGATACTTTGGCAAAGTTTTTCCATTCTTTTTCAAAGGTGTTTTCCTTTTTT